>NC_056725.1:460054367-460251867 GCF_019279795.1 Protopterus annectens | reverse complement strand
GGTGCATGCAATAAGTACTGAGAGCTATAGTGTGTAATAGTAGATGTGCAGGTGTTCTATACTCACAACAGCCAACTCTGTTTCTTTGTGTGTGTAAATATATCCTTGTGCAGCTCTACAGTGATGCCCTTATGAGCCATCCCCATGCAATGGTTATGCACTTTTTGGTGCTGTGACTAGCTGCTGGCCCTAAATTGCCTTCCTATACATAATCATTGTGAAAAACCGAAAGGCTGCCAGCCCATCCAGATAGAATCTTGCAAATAATTCTGTGTGATTTGTAAATATTAATATAATCCACAGGCTGGTTTTACAAATGTAAAAGAGAACTATATGTTATGATTAAACTATATATTGTACTGACCTTCAGAAATGTAACCACAGTGCATTCTGCTGGAAGAAAGCTGATAAGACAAACATTGTATGATTGTTTGATCTCAAACTTGGGAGACATGATGTCTGGACCAGCAAATTCTTTCTATTGTTTTGAGACCGGAGATAATTGCTAGATTTTACATATATAATGTATTTTATTGCTGTGGCCCCCTGAAGGTGCACATTACAAAAAGAAATGTAAATTTTGAGTTTCTGTTAGCCTGGAAAGCTAAATCAGAACTGTTAAGAATGATGTATTATAAAATGAGTCAGCAGTGATGTATTATCAATTTAAGACTTTCTCAGAGAGGGAGAATCAAAGTATTTTGGTTTTTGTCTGAACCTGAACACATCTATTCACCAGTACTCTGCCTTTGCTCTGCATGTAAGTAGGATGTTAGACTTTAGTATTCCTCTTATTAATGGATAGAAAATAGTAAGATTAGACTACCTGTTTTATATATTTATGTCAGACTATTCTACAGTATTATTTTATGCATTTTCCTGTGTCTGAACTGGCTGTTTTCTGTAGAGATAATTTAAGCTCTAGAGGACATTGCATGTATATAGTGATACTGTCCAAGCCACTCCAGTAAGCCTTGCTGTTCATCATACTTCCTAATTGAATAATAATAATATTACACAATAAAATTGGACACCCTTTGGTAAGGGCCTTATTAGTAGCTGATATTAGTGGTTGGTGGCAGTGATTTCTACCTTCTAGCCCTGGCAGAGAAAATCTGTGCCAGCCTTCCCCAGGAGCATCTGTGCGTTTGTATGTAACTCATATCTCAAAGTGTGTGTGTGTGTGTGTGTGTGTGTGTGTGTGTGTGTGTGTGTGTGTGTGTGTGTGTGTGTGTGTGTGTGTGTGTGTGTGTGTCAGCTACTTGGGCAGGGACATGAAGCACTGGTGGGACAGAGAGGGTGCTGTAGCTTTTAGCTTGACCACTAGGCTGAGATCTGTACCCTATAGCTGTGCCAGTGGAGAGTCTTATTGGGGATCGAGAGAGAAAGGGAGAAAACATCCCTGGACTGACTGTTATCTCTGTATACTCTTAAGGGAAATTGTGCTTTACTGTGTGTGTACTTGTTATCCTTCCCAATGTGCATGCCCCTCACTGGTACTAGTGGTGAGGATTGAGGTTCCTTAATTACTGAGCCAGTGCACGGGCTTCACATATTAATTGGTTGGCAGTGGTGGGATGTCCACACCACATATTAATTGGTTGGCAGTGTTGGGATATCCACATCAAATATTAATTGTTTGATAGTGGTGAGTTAGCCACATCACAAACTAATTGGCTTGTAGTAATGTGGATAGTGAATTCCTGTAGCTTGTGTACAGTGATCACTGAAGGTGTTTTTGGACTCTAAATCAGCCACTCAGTGAATATTCAAAGTTCAGATCACAATTGTTTTATTTCTTTTGTTTGCTTAGTTAGTCAGGGAGAGCAGAGGAGTCAGCAGAAGAGTATGGCAAACTGACAAAGTGTCAGTTGTCTGAAATGTGCCAGGTTAAGGGACTGGTGCATGGAAACCAGACTAAGGCAGACATGATTGCAGCTTTGGTCACAGCTACATCAGAAAACAGCAATCAGGAGGACAATCAGAATGGCCGTGGAGATGTACAACACCAGAGAATGGACAGCTCAACCTTTCCGGAAAGGACTTAAAAATCCATCTGGAGTAAAGAGATGAGTTGGAGGTGAGGCGTTTGGAAACAAATGCAGCAGAGAGACTGAGATGTCTACAGGCTGAGGAGACAGACAAACTGCTACGCCTGGAACCTGAGGAGAAGAAGAGGCAAAGGCAGCACGAAAAGGAGATGCTGACTCTTGACCAGAGTCATGGAGGTAATGGAAAAGGGAGTAACTGGACTCCAGAAGCACAAAATATCAGTACATTTCTTCCACAGTTTACAGAGGGGGATACTTTTGATAGTTTCATTCATATGTTTGAGACAGTATGTAAACAGTATGATGTTAACCAAAGGCTCTGGGTATGGGTCTTGACTCCCTTACTCCATGGTAAAGCTGTAACTGTGCTGTCTAAATTATCTGATCATGATTTTTTTTATTATACTGCTGTTTAGAATTGTCTGTTAGAATTTATTAAAGCTAACACCTGAAGCTTATAGGAAAAAGTTTTGTGAGCATAGAAGCAAGGCAGATGAAAGTGTGTGTGAATATGTTGTTGAACTAAGCACTTATTTTTATAGGTGGGTGAGTGGATGTCAGGTCACCACTTTTGAAGGGCTGGCATACCTTTTGGTGAGGGAACAAGCCCTTAGCACTTTGCCTAAGGACATGAGGATCTGGTTAGCTGATAGACAATGTGGTACTTCAGATGAGTTGGGGAAGAAGGTAGAACTATGCCTAGCAAGTAGAGAATCACTGCACAGGAAAGGGACTCCCAGTACTGATCAAGGGTCTAAAGGAACCCATGGTGGGCAGCCCAGACTGCCCCAACAGAATCTGCCAGTAGCAGGGGAAGCCACTAGTACAGGTACAGGACCTAGGGTTAAATGTTTTGAATGCAACCAGTGAGGCCATGTGGCATATAGATGTCCGCAGAGGCAAGGTGGGAAACAAAAGGTGAAGGAGCCAGTAAGTGGGAAAGACAAAATGCAAATAGTAGGTTGTCTTGAGACAAATGGGGTACAAAACTACTAGCCTGCATATGTCCTGATAGGGAAGGATTTTCATGAGGCAGTACCATATGTTAATGCAGTTACATGCAATCAAGTTTCGAGACAAGAATGTGGGTCTGATAGCCTGGGGGAGACCCAGACAGACTGCACACTTGCAGCCAGGACTGATGAGGTGGCTGCTTGAGGGAGGGAGCTACCCTGTAGCAGTGAGACTGAAGGTGAGCCATAGCTGCTTGTGGGTACAGATGTTCCCTTAGACAGAGTGACTGCAAAGGTAGAGGAGAGTAGTAGTACACAGGCTGACAGTGAGTCACAGCTGTCAGAGGATGCCAAACTTCCTGTGGAAGGGGAGCTGTGAAGGGTTACAAAGAGAGAGTTGAGACAGGCGCATCTCTCAGACCCTACATTGCAAGGCCTGAGGCAGATAGCAAGTGAGGCACCTGATTCTCAAGGGAATGGGGAATCTGTATACTGGGACAAGGGGTTACTATATAGAGAGTGGACCCCTGAGGGAGGGCTAGAAGGTGAGAGGATACAGCAGTTGGTAGTGCCTAGAGGCTACCTTCTTGTGCTTCTAGCCATTGCCCATAATATTCCCTTTGTAGGTCATATGGGCATAAAATGTACAAAGAGACATATTATTCAGAACTTCTAAACTTCTATTGGCCTGGAATTTCCAGAGATGCAACAGGGTACTGCAGGACCTGTGAGCAGTGCCAAAAGGTGGTACCAGGAGGTGTCTGAGGGAGATCTCGTGACTGATCTCCTCAGTGAGGCTCTAACTGACACCTCAGTGGAAGGGGTAGGAATGTCCCAGCAGCTATCTCATAGGTTCATAGGTTCATACTAGGTTATCTGTCCTGGGACATTTATAAGCGTAGCCCGATTGTGTTTGGCTTACACCACCCCTTGATTTGAGTATACTGTGCCCTTTTTAAAGTTTAGTTTACTGTGCCTCTGTCTAATAGTGACACGGAAGTAATCCCCGGGACAAACCTACGATCCCCCATCCACTCATCAAGATTCTTCTTGAAGAGAGTCAGTGAGGTGCTCTGCCTAACATGAATTGGAATTCTATTCCAGAGTGAAGGGAGCCTCTTGGTTATGAATCTGTCCCTCCAGTATGTTCTATTTATTTCTGTGCTGAGGTTCAAGTCCCTCGAGCGTGTGGCTCTAAGGGATTTAGATTTACTGAGGTGGAGCATGTCCATTAATACTGGGTTGGACATAGCTTTATATGTCAGGCATAGATCGCCTCGAAGTAGGCGGTATGCAGCTGAGTAGAGCTGGAGTTTTTTTAACCGTGCAGCATATGGCATCTGTTTGAGTCCCTTGATCCTCCCGGTGAGGTACTTTTGTGGTCTTTCTAATTGCTGCAGGTGTCGGGTAAGGTACATCCCAAAGGGGGCATTGTATTCTATGATGGGCCTGATGAGGGATGAATAAAGGGGCACAATAACCTCTCTTGATCTAGATGTGAATCCTTTCATGATGAGGTGGGCTATGTAGAAGGTCTTTTTAACCACTTTGGGAATGTGGTTGTCAAAGGAGAGATTGCTATCAACTTGGGTCCCCAGATCCCTAATTACTTTCTCTGTACTTAATGGGTTACCACCTGTGTGGTAATTTGTAGGCACATTGTTTTTGCCAAAGGGTATGACTATACACTTTTTGGCATTTAGCTTTAGACCATGGCTCTGGCACCAGTTATCCATCTCTGTGAGATCTTTTTGAAGGATGTTTGTGTCAGCTGGAGAGTCAATTATGGCGTCCAGTTTGCAGTCATCTGCGAACTTGGTGAGCCATAGTCCTCCCACGTTGGCCTATACCTCAGAAAAGTAAATACTGAACAAGAGAGGTCCCAGGACAGAACCTTGTGGGACGCCACTTGTGACCGGTTTCAAGTCTGACATGGCTCCAGCAATTCTGACTCTGTGGGTTCTGTCTTTGAGCCAGTTTGCGACCCATCTTGTGACATAGGGGTTTATATTTAGGCTGGATAGCTTATCTATGATGCCCGAGTGGGGTATTGTGTCAAATGCCTTTGCAAGGTCCAGATAGGCTGTGTAGACTACCTTCCCTTCATCTATGGCCTTGGTGACTGTTTCGAAGAAGTCGACCAGGTTCAAAAGGCAGGATCTGCCCTTGACGAAGCCAAACTGGGTAGGATCCAGTGTCTGTAGGTCCCCAATGTCTTTGTTTATGAGTTCCATGATGATCCTCTCCATAGCCTTGCAGACTAGGCTTGTCAGGCTTATGGGGCGATAGTTTCCAGGGTCCGCAGAGGCGCCACCTTTGTGGAGTGCGACCACTGTTGCTGTACGCGATTCTTTGGGCACATATCCTGTAGTGAGGCTGAGATTGTACAGCAGTTTTACTTGAGGGATTAGTTCTTCTTAGAGTTCATGTAGGATGCAACCTGGGATGCCATCTGGTCCCATGGAAGCAGTGTTTTATGCTTTGGAGAGGGCAGCCTTCACCTGAGCTTCAGAGATGTTTGGGAGGCTGCACTCTGCCGGGATAGATACTTGCTCTTTTGGGGGGAGGGGGTGGAGAAGTTTGCACTGAACCTGTCTGCCAGGATATTGGCGATGTCTGTGGGTTCAGTGTATTTTTTGTTGTTTAGAATCAACTCAGAACAAGTCTGGGAGTTGCATCCCAGGTTCCTAACATAACTGAAAAAAGCCTTATGATTGTCTTTAGTCCCCTGTGCAATTTTTCTCTCGAAGCTGGCCTTGGAGAATTTTATGAGTGATCATAATTTTTTGCTAGTTCTGATCAGAGATGCCCTCCCTTTTAGGGATTTTGCTCTATCATGTAGTAGCTTCCTCCTTCTGTTGTACAGTTTATTTATGGCTGGGGTCCACCAGACTGGATGCCTGCCTTTGGATGATTGGGTCTTGATTTTGTTTGGGATAGCATGATCCATGCATTCCTGGAGATGTCCGTAGAATGCGCTTATATAGGATTCTGCAGTTTGGGCCGCAGTTTCCACTGGTCCTGGGGCCTTGAAGGATTCCACTTCGGTTTTGAGAAGTGTGAAGTTCGCTTTTGAGACGTTTTTCATTGTGGTTTTCTGGGCTGGGGGTGGGGTTGGGATGTGGATATCCAGTGAAATTAATTTATGGTCTGATCTTACCAATGAGAGATATACTTCTGGTATGGAGCATAGACTCCCCATGTTGGTAATGATCAGGTCTAGTATGTTTTCCCCTCTTGTGGGAGTGGTGACTAGTTGTTCCATAGCATTTGAGTTTATAAATTCCAGGAACCTTTGGGCTAAGGTGCTGGGGCTTGAGTAATGCTCCCAGTCTATGTTTGTGTAGTTGAAGTCACCCAATATAATGGTGTTCGGAGAGATCTTCATGTTCTCCAATGTTTTCAGGAAAGCCGAGTGGGATTCCTGACTTTGAGAGGGTGGTCTGTAGGATGCTATAAACTGAAAAGCAGTCTTGCCCACTGTCAGTTGCACATGGATAGTCTCCGATACTTCGTGCAATGCCACTAACCTGGAGGTGTGGATATCCTTGATAAATATGGAAACTCCCGCTCCTTTTGTGGTTCGGTCTGGGTTTTGGGGCCGAAAAGCATGATATGAGGTATAACCTGGTAGTGCTGGGGTGCTCTCTGGAGCCTTGAACCAGGTTTCTGTCACTGCACAGATATCGATGTTCTCCATACTGAGGAGAGCTTCGAGTGCATGCATCTTAAGGTTAAGACTTCTGGCGTTTAGCAGCATTACCCTTAGTTTCTTGTTCCTTGTGCTGTCTATGGAGGTGGGTTTGACTTTTGAGCCTTGCCTAAAAAAGACACTATGGGGGTGGCAAGAGCCTTTGCCAATATCCGAAAGCCCAGGGGTGACAGGTGCAAGCCATCCCTAGCGAAGCAACGTGGCTTGTCGAGCATGTCATCCCAGGCTGACAGACACTGGATCCCCTTTGAATGACATCAAAATTTTAGCCAATTGTTAAAATCGATCATTTTGTCTTTATACTGTGGCATCATTCTAGGTGAGGGTAAGATGCTGCTCAAGGTCAGGGTCATACCGGCCTGGGCTACATGATCAGAGAGCTCCTCTATGTCTCTTTTCATGTAGTCGAGTGAGGTACGTCTCAGGTCATTCATGCCAGCATGTACAATGACTGAGTCATATTTGTATTTGCTTTGGAGTGACCTGAGTGCTTGCGTTATGTGGCGGATCCTAGCGCCCGACAGGCAGCTCACTGTGACCTTCTCTTTATTCAGCCTGGTGAGTAGGACGTCAGTGTGTCTGACAATAGAGTCACCTATTACAAGAGTATCAGGTGTGTTATTCAGCCTTAAGGGCCGTGACTGCTTGGCACACTGACTTTGTGTGCAATGTGTTGTACGTGTTTTGTTTTGGGGTAGTGTTTGCTTGGATGTCTGCTTTGGAGGTCTCTGTTGCTTAGGTAGATTTTTATTTAGAGCCTCCGAGTATGTTTTTGTGTTTTTATGTGTTTGGTTCGCTGTTGTGGTGGGACTATGTGATACTGGAATTGTGTTGTGTGAGGTTGCCTTCTCCTCTTGACTGGTTACACCAGTTTTGAGATGAGAGAGTTCAGCCTCCAGTTTGGCTATATGGTTGCATCTCTCACATATATTTGAACCTGTTTGGAGGAGGAGTGGGTTGTCCGTGTACATGAGACAGTTGTAACATTGCCTCAAGATTCCCAGATTCACCAGCTGGACTGGAGAGGAAACCATTGACTGACCTTTGGACATGCTAGAGAAATATAGGGAACTGAATGAAAATGGACCAATAGGGGACAAGGTAATCGTAGAGAGTATAAGAGTAAGTAGTGCTTATGGTTTATTAGTGCTAACTTGTAAGATTACTTATTTGGACCAGTGAGGGGCCTTAGAATGAGAATATGGTGTTTAATTTGAGAGATAGAGCAGTTCTAAGGGAAAAAGTGAAGAGCAGACTTTGTGGCACCAGGAATAGTTTAAACCCAATTAGGTGGCACTGCCCGATGTTGCGCTATGTGCAAAAATGTGCAAAACCGCGCAAAAGAGTGTTTTAAGAGAGGGAGATCAAGGAGTTTGGAATTGACCCAAAATGGCCAATAAAACTACAGTTTCAAGGCAGTAACCACTCCCACAGGGGCAGGCAGGCTGCTCAATGTTTATCACTGCCACTGATGAACACAGAGACTTCCCTTTAGCCCAAGCAAACAATGGCCTCCAAGAAACTTACAAACAGTTCAGAACAGCAAATCTGTAACTGAACTTTTTTAAATCTCAGAAAAGTGGGAAAAAAGCAAGATTTTTTTTATTGTTTTTTTAACGAAAGCAGAGGTTCACAAGTATCAACAAGTTAGAACAGTGCAGTAAATGACCCCACACTTGAGTGCTAGGCCAGAGACAGATAAAATGCAAGTTTTAAGAAAAAAAAACGATTTTAAAAATAAGTGCAGGCAGGAAATTCAGTAATCAGCTCTAGGTTGTGTTCTAAATACAGTTACCAACACAGAAATCAAGTTTAACAAGCCAGAAAATGCTCAAAAGTAGGTGGCAATGCAGAAAAACTTAACAAATAATCTGAAGCAAAATACTTAAAATCTCAGAAGTGGCTCCTTTCTTCTCTCAGCATTTTCTCCTCTTGGTGGGTGCTTCACCAACAGCCAACAAGTCCGAAAAGACCAACACCATGAGGCAATCGGGTTTTAAGAGAGAGAGATCAAGGAGTTTGAAATTGAACCAAAATGGCCAATAAAACTACAGTTTCAAGACAGTAACCACTCCCACAGGGGCAGGCAGGCTGCTCAATGTTTATCACTGCCAGTGGTGAACACAGAGACTTCCCTTTAGCCCAAACAAACAATGGCCTCCAAGAAACTTACAAACAGTTCAGAACAGCAAATCTGTAACTGAACTTTTTTAAATCTCAGAAAAGTGGGGAAAAAGCAAGATTTTTTTTTTTTTTTTTTTTTTAAGGAAAGCAGAGGTTCACAAGTATCAACAAGTTAGAACAGTGCAGTAAATGACCCCACACTTGAGTGCTAGGCCAGAGACAGATAAAATGCAAGTTTTAAGAAAAAAATGATTTTAAAAATAAGTGCAGGCAGGAAATTCAGTAATCAGCTCTAGGTTGTGTTCTAAATACAGTTACCATCACAGAAATCAAGTTTAACAAGCCAGAAAATGCTCAAAAGTAGGCGGCAATGCAGAAAAACTTAACAAATAATCTGAAGCAAAATACTTAAAATCTCAAAAGTGGCTCCTTTCCTCTCTCAGCATTTTCTCCTCTTGGTGGGTGCTTCATCTCATACCCATGTTCAAGAAATCTGAGCAGTTACAGGAGTTTGGGGGTATGTTCATTGGGAAACCAGGGTGCACGCACCTGGTGCAGCAACAGGTGGATACAGGACCCAAAAAGCCTATTAGGCAGGCCCCTTGTAGGGTGCCTTAGAGAGTCAAACAGACTCTGAGTGAGGAGATACAGGAGATGTTGGAACTAGGGGTTATTCAAGAGTTCAACACTCCTTGGGCCTCCCCAGTGGTGCTTGTACCAAAGAAGGATGGCAGCACCAAGTTATGTGTGGACTACAGGAAATTAAATAGTCACATAGAGTCAGATGCTTATCCCATACCTAGGACAGATGGTGCCCTGGAGCAGCTGCATGGGGCTAAGTATCCTACCACCACTGATCTTACCAAGGGTTACTGGCAGGTGCCCTTGACTCCAAATGCTAGAGAGAGGCCAGCCTTTGTGACATCCTTTGGCTTCTATGAGTTCACAAAGATGCCCTTTGGGATGAACAATACCTCAGCAACTTTTCAGTGGCTGGTAGATCATATCCTAGCAGGAGCAGGAGGGTTTGCCCTTGCCATCTACAGCAGTTCCTGGCAAGAGCACCTTCAGCATGTCAGGGAGGTACTGGGCAGACTACAGAGGGCAGGGCTGACCATTAAACCGAGCAAATGTCAGGTTGGTATGGCAGAGGTCTCCTACCTGGGACATAGAGTGGGGAGTGGTAAGATCAGACCAAAACCTACCAAAATGGAAGCCATTCAGGCATGGCCTGCACCTGTTACTAAAAAGCAGCTGAGGGCATTCTTAGGGACTGCAGGGTACTACATAAAGTTCATCCCCAGTTATAGTAACATAGCTGCTCCCTCATAGACCTGACAAGGAAGAACATGCCAGCTAAGGTAGTGTAGACCACAGCATGTGAGCAGACATTCCAGAAGATTAAAGAAGCTTTGGGGGGACCCCCTGTGTTAGCCAGTCCAGATTACAGCAAAGAATTTGTTGAGCAGGTGGATGCTTTGAACCATGGGGTGGGGACTGTACTTAGCCAGATTTTTTTAGAAGGAGAAGAGCACCCAGTGGTTTATCTCAGTCATAGGCTCCAACCCAGGGAGGAATATTATGCAGCTGTAGCAAAGGAATGTCTAGCCATGGTGTGGGTACTGCAGAAACTTCAGCCTTGTCTGTATGGAAGGAAATTCACTGTAGTTACAGATCACAGTCCCCCTAACATGGTTACATAGAGCCAGCCAGCAAAATGCTAAGTTGCTATGATGGAGCCTAGGGTTACATGCATATGATATGTCAATGCAGCACCGCAGTAGGATTAGCAATGCTAACGCAGATGGGCTCTCAAGGCAGGGGTTGGGGTAAGATATACTCAGATAGACCTAACCCTCTCAAGCAACGTTTCTCAAGGGTCACTTGAAAAACTAGCTTGAGTTCTCAGGGAGAAGAGAAATGTGGAAAATTGAAAGGCTGACAGCCCAGTCAGATAGAATCTTGCAAATAATTCTATGTGATTTGTAAATATTAATATAATCCACAGGCTGGTTTTGCAAATATAAAAGAGAAAAATATGTTATGATTAAACTATATGTTGTACTGAGGTTCAAAAATATAACCACAGTGCATTCTGCTGGAAGAAAGTTGATAAGTCAACCATTGTATGTCTGTTTGATCTCAAACTCAGAGCCGTGATGTCTGGACTAGCACATTCTTTCTATTGTTTTGAGACCAGAGTTGATTGCTAGATTTTACATATAGGTTCATAGGTTCATAGGTAAGTACTAGGCTATCTGCCCAAGGGCATTTATAAGCCTAGCCAGAATGTGTTGCCTTTTGCCACCCCTTAGATTAGTTCCCTGTGCCTCTGTCCAGCAGAGCCATTAGTTCCCTGCACCACTGTCCAGCAGAGCCACTGCAGTGATCCCTGGGGTAAATTTTCTGTTTCCCTTCCACCTGTCATGGTTTCTCTTGAAGAGTGTTAGTGAGGGGCTCTGCCTGATGTATATTGGAATCCTGTTCCAAAGCATGGGGAGTCTCTGGGTTGGGAGGGTGACCTAATGGTTAAGGTGTTTGCCTTACAAACACAAGGTGCAGGATTTGAGTCTCACAAGGGATAATTGGCTAGGCTTACAATGGCTCGCAAGGGCAGTTAGCTTAGTACTAATCTATGAATCCAGCATGTCCTATTTATTGTTGTGGTGAGGTTTATATCTTTAGAGCATGTGGCTCTCCGGGATTTGTTTTTTTTATGTGGAGCATACCCATCAATTCTGGTTGGACATGGCCTTGTATGTCAGGCAGAGATCACCTCTGAGTAAGCGGTATGCAATTGAGTACAGCTGGAGTTTCTTGAGTCAGGCTGCATAGGGCATCTGTTTGAGTCCATTAATCCTCTTGGTGAGGTACTTTTGTGGTCTTTCCAGCTATTTCAGGTGTCTTGTAAGGTGCATCCCAAATGGGGCGTTGTATTCTATGATGGGTCTAATTAGTGATGAGTAGAGAGGCACAATAACCTCTTTTGTTCTAGATGCGAACCCTTTTGTGATTAGGTGAGCCACATAGAAGGATTTTCTAACCACCTTGGCAATATGATTATCAAAGGAGAGATTACTATCTACTTGGGTCCCCAGATCCCTTATTACATTTTCTGTATTTAGGGGACTACCACCCATGTGGTTGTTCATGGGTACTTTGTTTTATCCAAAGGGGATGACTATGCACTTTTTGGCATTTAGCTTGAGGCCATGAGTTTGACACCAGGTATCCGTCTCAGTGAGACCCTTCTGGAGGGTGTCTGAACCAGCCAGGGAATCAATTATGGCCCCTAGTTTGCAGTCGTCTGTAAACTTGGTCAGCGATAGTCCTCCTATGCTTGCCTGTACCTCTGAGAAGTATATACCGAACAGGAGGGGTCCTAGGACTGAGCTCTGGGGGAAGCCACTTGTAACTGGTTTAGAGTCGGACGTAGAGCCTGCAACTCTCACCATGTGGGTTCTATCCATGAGCCAATTGGTAACTCATCTTGTGACACAGGGGTTTATGTTCAGGTGGGTGAGCTTGTCTATAATGATAGAATGGGGAATGGTGTTGAAAGCCTTTGCGAGGTCTAGTTAGGCTGTGTGGACCTCTTTCCCTCATCTAATCCCTTGGTAACTGTCTCAAAGAAGTCCACCTGGTTTAGTAAGCATGATCTGCCCTTAACAAAGCCAAAACTGGGTAGGGTCCAAGGTTTGGAGGTTCCCAATGTCTCTGTTAATGAGTTCCATGATGATGCACTCCATAGCCTTGCAGACCAGGCTAGTCAGGCTTATAGGGCAATAGTTCCCAGGGTCCATTGTGGCTTCACCTTTGTGGAGCAGGATAACTGTTGCTGTGTGCCACTCTGTGGGTACATAGCCTGTAGAGAAGCTGAGTCTGAACAGTGTGTTTAGGTGAGGGGTTAATTCATTTTGGAGCTCTTGTAAGACACAGCCTGGGACACCATCCGGTCCCATTGAAGCTGTGTTTTTGGCTTTGGATAGGGCTGTTTTAACCTGTGTGTCAGTGATTGATGGGGCCCTACATTCTTCTGGTATGGTTATGGGCCCTTTAGGGGGTGAGAGGGGGGTGACGTTTGCACTACAACTGTCTGCCAGAATGTTGGCAATATCAGTCAGGTCAGTGTATTTTGTGCCATTCTGCACTAACTCAGAGCAGATCTCAGAGTTTTCACTTAGGTTCTTGACATAGCTAAAGAATGCTTTGTGGTTATCTTTGGAATCATTGACAATTTTTCTTTCGAAACTAGCCTTGGATGATTGCTGATACTGATCAGGGATGTCTTTCCTTCTTGGGATTTTCCTCTTTTCTGTACCAATTTCCTCCTTCTGTTGTATAGCTTGTTAATGGCATGGGTCTGCCAGACTGGTTTCCTTTTCTTGAAGGAGTAAGTCTTGGTTTTACTTGGGATAGCACGATCCATGCATTCCTGCAGATGCTCATAGAGTGCTCTTGTAAAGGTTTCAGCAGCTTGGACAGCATTGTCCTTTAGCATGGGGGCTGTCAACCTTTCCACCTCGGTCTTAAGTAATGTGAAGTTTGCTTTTGAAAGGTTTTTCATGGTGATTTCCTTGATTGGGGGTGGGGGCAGACTGTGGATATCCAGAGTGATTAGTCTATGGTCTGATCTAGCTAGCGAGGGGTTGACCTCCAGTGCGGAACACTGGTTGCCCATGTTGGTGATGACCAGGTCCAATATGTTGTTTCCTCTGGTGGGGGTGTTGACCAGTTGATCCAGGGCATTTGAGTTAATAAATTCTAGGAAGCATTGGGCAAGGGAGTTAGTACTTTAGTAGTTCTCCCAGTTTATGTTTGGGTAATTGAAATTACCCAATATTAGGGTGTTTGGTAGGACCTTCATATTTTCCAGTGTCTCCAGAAATGCAGAATGGGAGTCCTGGGTCATGGTGCAGGATCTGTAGCAAGCTACAATTTGGATTGCAGTTTTGCCTGTTGTTAATTGCACATGGATGATCTCTGATACATTGTGCTGCGCCACTAACCTGGAGGTGTGGGTTTCCTTGATGAATATGGATACACCCCCGCCATTTGTGTTTTGGTCCTGGTTCTGTGGCTGAAAGTTATGGTATGAGTTATAGCCTAATAGTGCTGTGGTGCTCTCAGGAACCTTAAACCAGGTTTCTGTTACTGCACATATAATGTCTTTTATTGCTGTGGCTTCCTGCAGGTGCGCATTACAAAACAAATGTAAATTTTGAGTTTCTGTTAGCCTGGGAAGCTAAAGCAGAACTGTTAAGAATGATGTAATCTAAAATGAGTCAGCAGTGATGTATTATCAATTTAAGACTTTCTCAGAAAGGGAGAAGGAGAGCATTTTGGATTTTGTCTGAACCTGAACACATCTACTCCCCAGTACTTTGCCTTTGCTCTGTATTTAAGTAGGATCTTAGACTTTAGTATTTTTCTTATAAATTGATAGAAAATAGTAAGATTAGAGTAGCTGATTTCTATATTTATGTCAGGCTATTCTACAGTATTCTTTTAAACATTTTCCTGAGTCTGAACTCTTGACTAGCACTGTGATGAATTGAGGAGATTTGTCTTGTGTTTTTATTATTTATTATTAAATATTTTAAGCCTTTCAAATGTGCCTGTTTTGTGTAGAGATAATTTAAGCTCTAGAGTACTTTGCATGTATATAGTGATACCGTCCAAGCCACTCCAATATACCTTGCTGTTCTTCATGCTTACTAATTGGGTAATAATAATACTGCACAGTAAAATTGGACACCCTTTGGAAATGGCCTTATTAGTAGCTGATATTAGTGGTTGGTGGCAGTGATTTATACCTTATTTCCTGGGCAGAGAAGGGGGCATAGCTGGAGAACCTGTGCCAGCCTTCCCCAGGAGTGTCTGTGTGTGTGTGTGTATATAACTCATATCTCAAACTGTGTGTGTGTGTGTATGTCAGCTACTTGGACAGGGACATGAAGCACTGGTTGGACAGAGACAGTGCTGGAGATTTTAGCTTGACCACTAGGCTGAGACCTGTAACCTATAGCTCTGGCAGTGAGGAGTCTTATTGAGGATCTGGAGAGAAAGGGAGACACCAGCCCCAGACTGACTGTGATCTCTGTGTGCTCTTAAGGTACATTGTACTTTACTCTGTCTGCACTTGTTATCCTTCCCAATGTGCATGCCCCTCACTGGTGCTAGTGGTGAGGATTGACGATCCTTGATTACTGGGCCAGTGCATTGGCATCACAATCATAACTGATGTCCGCCATCTGTCTGTCCAGGACACAGTATATTTGTAGATGTGTCAAATCCATCACCACACCTTCTGGATTTGTAAGTTCAGATAACCCAGGTGACATGTAGCAAGGATAGCAGACTTTATCACAAAGTATGAATGCATGAATACGCTGACTGCTCCCATTGTCCCTGATAGACTGTTCTACACATATGCATCTAGGGAGCCATGCACATATACTGCCTACATTGCTGATGTCATATTTCTGCTGTGCTGCCATGCCATCCTGTGCCGCTATATTGCCACAATGCATCCATAGTATATCACCTCAGACTCCTGGAACAGAAACATACACAGGTCTGTGACACAACAGTCATTCTGTAACACTACTGCCAGTACAACATCATGCAACAAAGATACACAAAGTGTGATGTGCAGTCATGACACATGCCAGGATACAGTACCTGTTGAGGCTCACAACAAGTGGCATGGCAAAACAATACTGCACTACACAAGAACATGCCAAGTGATATAGACACCCTATGCATCAGAAACATAGTAGCATTTTCCTGCATCAATGGCACAGATGGCAGGAATGTGGCATAGGTATCATCACATGCATAGGGTGTGGTGTGGGGGTGCCAGAGGCCTAGGCTGTGCCAAACATTTGACCCCATGAGTGTGAGTCAGGAGTGGTGCGGGTTAGATGGGCCATGGAGAGGGGTCATTTGTGAATGTAGGTGACCTGCATGTGACAGTGGTGTTTGAGTGTATGCGTGTACCCAGTTCTAGCCCTATATATGCGTATGTTGGACAGCTGTGGACCATACATGGTAAAGTGGACAGCTCAACATCACTGGCCATGAACACGGGAACTGGCTCTGCCAGGAATAGCACTGACACCACTATGCCCAATGTCAGATGTGGTGTTAGTACTTGATGGTGACTGCAAAATGTTGGGGCTGTGCCCACACAAAAGCACCCAGGACCACATGCCCATGGCCTGCCATGTTGTGGTTTGGACAGCACACTTCCCTCTGTAGCACTGGAGGTACTGCCACTTTGGCAGCATGACTATGCATGGCCACATGGACACTCAGCAGATGGTGTTGCTGACCTATGTCCGTATGACCGATGCCCAACTCCAACCAGATGTTCCAGCACAGACAATGTGTGGTCCAATGTCTCAGCCCACCATCTGTCCACTGCATCAGTAAACTGATTCAGGGTTTCCCCAGTGCAGTAGAGGCATTACGGATGTCAAGACTGTGCCGTGTCCATAACCCGAAGAATCCATGTGGTATTGCATTCAGAATGTGCCTGTGCCTCG
The DNA here is from genome assembly GCF_019279795.1 of Protopterus annectens. Taxonomy (NCBI): domain Eukaryota; kingdom Metazoa; phylum Chordata; order Ceratodontiformes; family Protopteridae; genus Protopterus; species Protopterus annectens. The sequence continues at coordinate 460,235,477 of NC_056725.1, read as the reverse complement.
ATGATGGCCCAAAAGATGCACCAAGTGACCCCTGATATGACACCTGCAACAGGTGGTGGATGGACAGTAGTCCTCCTGCAAGCACCCCTGTCAATCCGCCTGTTTGGGACCTCACCAGCTCTCTGGCGATGGCCAATGTCTACACTCACTGATGCCATAGTTGCCACACTGTCCTGTTCAATGTTACCACCCTCTGTCCAATATTTGTGGCCTATGGGGAATGGGTATGTGTGGGCATACTGCCTGTGTGCGGTGACAATGGGGGCAGAAGATGGATGTCTACCTCTGGGACAGATTCAGCCCCGAACACCCCACCTGTGCCTCACTATGGCCACCATCATCATCAGAGTTCGATGAGACAGTGACATCAGGTTGTGAGGGGGACAGACTCCAATGCCCCCCAGGTCACCTGTGAAAACCCAGACAAAAGCAGTACATTACAACAGACAATCTCACACCAACATACACAGACAAGTCAAGCCCTTTATAACATGCACTTCAGCCACATCCAGGTAAAGTTGCCAGTACAATCTTCCTGTAAGGTATGCAATATGACACTAAATGTGATAGAACTACACATAAAACCCAGTACACCTGTCTTGAGAATGATATGCCAGTACTAGTGTCACTGCTTCAGGTATGTACCATCTGCCTTTTGTGTTTGAACAGGCATCTTGGAATAATTGCCTCGTCTATACCAGGCTGTGTAGCCACTCATAACTATAAGTCCAGACGTGTCAATGGTTGTTCGAATACACACCTGTGACTAACCAGTCTATAAACTGTAGTTAACTGTTCCAGAATGGAACATATAAATATTCTACTCTGGCTAAACACAACATTTGTACATAGGCAATATGGCAGCCATTAACTTTCAGAGGGTATATAAGATCCGTAAAAAAAAACAGTATCACACTTACCAGGTACAGGACCACGGACTTGGGCCAACCTGACGGACCTATAAAAAGGTGCAGGAGAAGTATTGTCAGCACCACCAAAGGTTGCAGTACTACAAGATAATATGTGCATATATCCACTAGTACAGTAGCTACTGTGATGCTCCCTGTATTGCTGATATTCTGAGTATGTGTGCACAACTGAGTGTAAACCCTAACTACCCCCCAGTGCAGATAGACCTAATACCGATGTACAGTTATGTACAGCCTTCCACAATGACTGATACAGTATTACACTGGTGAACACTGTATGTTTACCTGGACACTTCTATGCTGAGGACACTATGATGTGATGAATGCCTCAGAGCTTTCATGTGTTCCTAGGTTCATCAGGAATACCTCTGTGGCCAAGAGTGGTTGTTCTGTTGCAGGCCCTCCACTGGTGGCAGCAGATGCCTGGCAACAGCAGCTGCCCTTCATCATGCAGCATTCAGCATGTCTGTGGCCCAGTGTCGGACCTGCTCATAGGTCCTGTTGGCCAGTCTGATTGACATCCCACACAACGTCTTCCCACAATGCTGCCCACTGCTCTCAATTATGCCTCCCCCTGGGCAACATGATCTTATGGTGCTGTCTCAGTCCATCCACTAATATGTCATTCTCCACATTTGAGAAGGGGGCATGTCTTCTGCAGTACATGGTTCCTGAAAGACAACAAAAGGGGAACACATTACAGGACCAGATGCGTGGATGTCCACTATGTAGAGATCCAGCACACCCATAATGGTCTGCACTATCTACTGCTCCCTCACAAGTAATACCTTACAGTCTGGCAAGATAGTAACAATACTGGGGTATGCCTCTGTGTGCCATGAGAGATTCTGCTGTATGTTCCAACACCTAGCACTGCAGTCTACTGTGGTATGTCCCCTATGGGCAAACTTCCACTGATATGTCATATGGCCACTGCCAGACAATTAACAGTATGCTATTACAACAACTATATGGGGACAGTCCAGCAACACCAGTGTACCACAATGACAGACAACAATGCAAACCTGCTGTAGTATATGTTCCTGTAGATATCTTACCTCTCAACTATACAGATGTTTGCAGAATGTCAGGAAGTTTGCCTCATAGTTTTGATCAGTTTTACACAAACTTGTGGATCTCTGACAAATATTTAAACACTGTCGCTGAGTTTGGGCCTTGGTCCCCCATAAATTATGGCTTTGTCCTGCTTTCATGCTGTAAGAGGTTGACAGGTATGTTAGCCATAGCTGTCAACCAAACAGGTACATATGTCAACAGAAACAAGGACTTAGCGAGAGTACATCAGGGACATTCAGGGACACTTTTAAAATGTTAGAACTATGTATGTGAGACAGTGACTGAATGAGAGTGGTGACTTACAGTACATTGTTTAATGTTACAGGAGGGCACACCCTGCTCATTGTCACAATGTATTATGTGTAATCCACTAACTTTCCTACAGCAGCCAACCATTGTAGGAAGTATTGACAGTGACAGAGCTGAGATGTGATTAAAAATCAGGGACAGTTGAGAGGCATGCCTGTATGTGTAAGACAGCAGAGTATAACTGAAATGTCACTACCATAAGTCTAAGACAGGCTTACTGCTGTAATCTCTATTCCCCATGCCTGCATCCTCTAATTTGCATCCTGTTATATAGCAAAATCTATTACATACCTGGTGGAGTGTAATGCTCCTTTTTTGAGCTTTGCTTCTGGTATTCTTTTGGAAATACACTCTCTGTATGAGTTAAGTCTCATACAGACCTGTTCCCCATAAGCAGCTGCTTGCCTTTTTAAGGTACTGCTCATCAGCTGGTAATTTCCTCTGCATCAATCTGTGGCTTAGAATTGCTTATTGTGGCCAAAACAGCTGAATTGCACTATCATTGGCCAATAACATGCCACCACTATGCAATATATATATAAGGCCTTCATGTAGACATGGGCCCCTTTCTTAGTTGTTAAGATGGACATTACTGAGGTGTGGAGAGTATAGCTTCACAGAGGATAGGTACCATAACTGTCAACTGTAGAGATTTATGCAGTATGTCCACAGTTTCACCTCATATGTGTGGTCAGTGTCCCATGACATTGTGGTCATTTGGCAGTTCACTGACACACATTGTGGGGTGAGGTCAGTAAGGAAAGAGACACACTTGAGTGTCCGACTTCATACCCATCAGAATATGCATGCTAATGCAATCCTCCCATTATATATGACTGTCTGGATCCCTTGTTCTAGGGGGTTGGGAGGTATGGTAGGTCTTTAGCAGCTACCTTAACATACACCTGTGTATGCTACAGGCTCCAGCTGCTGGTGCAGCCTAGCACACATAGAGATGAGTGTGGAAACTTTTGAGGAAAGCAAGATGTACATGTAATTGTGCCAGCTGTGGCAGCCCTGTCATTATGACAAAGCCAGGGTAAGGGTGCCCTGTACAGTCCAATCAAGGCATGTGATTAAGGTATGTCTCTTATGCAACAGTGCCAATAACAGAGTAGTAGGCAACATATAGTTAGGCTATACAGATATGTGCAGCATGTCCCTATCTTTAGGCCTCTGATTTGCAAAACTGGGTAGCAGTTCATTAACTAGCAATAAGCTGTGTGGATTAGGATTGCATGACTCAGTCATTAATAGCTGTCTTCACAATAATGTAATTGAACTGCAACACAAAACTGGATTTGAACCCAGGACTGCGTATGGCAAAATGTACTGCATACAAGGCACTTAACAAACTGTATTACTAAGTCCCTGCAAAAAGGTATGCATTTGCAAGATACATGTGCACATATACAGGCTGTGATAAACGTTTCTACATCCATCAGTATGTGCTTGGCTTTATATGACTATATTTCTGCACCAGGGTCCCAGTTGTACATGTACTTTGCCATTGCTGCCTTATCATGTATCTTTCCACAAGTTGATGATAAAAGGGCAAATATACCTGCTATTGCAGGCCTCAATTACACCCATTATTATGTCTTTGGCTGTCTACTGGTGTATTATTGCACCAGAGTGCAAAGTACACTCCCATTTTTCCCATTAGCTTTTATTTCAGTTACATGCCTAATGACTGATAGTGACTGTAAGTGGCAATCAATATGTTTTGCTGGAAACACCTGCTTTAAGTAAGATCTGTGTGGTGTGATGAGTTAATGCAGTGGGTTGAAGGTAATAGGGGCTTAGGTCCAAAACTTGGCAGAGGTGTTTGTTTTGTACATGTGTCTAGCAATGCAATAAACACATTTAAACATTAAAGCTGATTTAGGCTTAGCTAATTGAAGTGGCATTGCCCACCACACCATGCAGTTTTGCTTAGCTTCTCACAAATCTACACTAAAAAATATAAAACAAGAAAAGCGGGTTGATAGGAAAATGGTGAAATAGGGGCAACAGGGGGAAAAATACAGTAAAAAGCAGTTAGGGATGTGCAGGAATGGTGTAGGAAAGAACCATAGTTATCCGTATGTTGTACAGCCACAGCTGTGCATTTTGACAGATTTTGTAAATTAATTTGGACTCTTAAACCACAGAGAGAGGGGTGAGGATGACATAAAAGTGCTGTCAAGCCAATTAGACCAGATTAGTGGTGTCCAGTGGACACGTGTGCGACATGGAGAGCTATGTATGGGAGATTTATTTGGGGGGACAGGTGGCCATTTTTTTTTAAAGTGAGAGTGGAATGTATGGGAAGGGACATAGGTACATGTGGGGAGGTAAGTTGGGTAGGAGAGGATTCATTTGCAAACAGATAAGACAGCAGACAGGGGTGGTGTGTGACACATGAGGGAGTAAACTACTTGGTTGGGGAGGGTGCTGTAGAATCCAAGTTGCTCGCCTATGCCTCCAAACAGCAGCAACATGACTCATGTTCCCACCTATGGGACAGTCGACATTGCTCCTTCACTGCCCCAAGGGTGGCTGTGCTGGAGGCTGGGTGCCAGGACGAGCCTGCCCCACCAGGTCAGTCAGCATGCTCTCAATCTGATGCAGGCAACATTCATAGTTCCGGTGAACAATCCTGTGAACCATGAGTGGAAGTTGATCCTGGGTGACTGCAGCCCCTTCCCTACTGTTCCCAGGGGGAGGCCAAGCAGTATCCCCTAAGGCAGCTCCACCCGACCCACAGGTGGTACAGGGGCAGCAGAGGGGGCAGAACCAGCCTGGGTTCCAGCCATGCTAGGACCCTGTGCCATGGCCAGCTGAGGCAAGGTAAGTGGATCACCAGGACCCGGCCTACCAGACATGCTGTGGTAATGGAGGTATAGCAATAAGTATAGGTTAGTTATTAACAAAACATTGTTAGTAATAGCACAGCAGAGCATTGGAGCATTGCTAGTAATAACAGCACAGCAGAGCATTGGAAATAATGCAATTATGTATCAATGTATATTATATGAAACACAACAATAAATAACAGAACAGTCAGTATAACAGCATGCCAGCAACAGTTACAGCATAAGGCCAACAAAATAGGTAATTTAACAAGATATGTTAATATACATCCATTATAATATATAACAATAATAAAACATATTCCTCAAAAACAGTTAATGTAACAACATATATTAATAGTAAACCATAATCAATGAATAACAATAACATTGCAGCTTACTTCAGTCTCCTGGAGATGATGTAGCATGCACACACCTCTCAAGCTATATGCATGGGGCACTATAGACCAAATGGTAAGAACTGTGGGAACACACCTACACAAAACACTTGCACATCAAGTTGACCTATATAACTATTACTACTACTAGTACTATCCAGGCCGCCCCACCACCCAAATACCATCAGCAGCCCTTGACAAAACACCTGAGGAAATTGCTTACACATTTAATATCTTCTTTACTGAAACTATCCAAGCACTAGCTACACAACTCACTCCCACCTGCTCCAACCCCTCCCACCCCTCTCCCACCTGCTTCAACACCAGAAATACTACAGACAGCCTGATTCACCCTTATACTCATCTCTCCTTTAGCTTTCAACCCATCCCAACTCTCCTCATCCGTACTCTTCTCAAAACATTAAAACCTACAACTCTAGCTGCTGACCTTCTCCCTGAGTACCTGCAATTAGCTGCAGATGCCATTGCATTCCCTGTCTCTATCCTCATAAATAGATCCATCTCTGAGGCCACCATTCCATCTATATGGAAAATATCCCATGTAATACCCCTCCACAAAGGAGGCAGTTCCACTGAACTGTCCAACTTTAGGCCTATAGCCATTTTGCCACCACTAGCAAAAATCCTGTAAAAATGTGTCCACAAACAACTTATGTACTACCTCAATCAAAACAAACTGCTGGCTGACAGCATGATTTCAGACCACACCATAGCACCACTTTGGCTCTCTTATCTTTCACTAATTTAATCAACCTTAATCGGAACAATAACAAACTATCTTTAGCACTCTTCCTCGACCTTTCTAAGGTCTTTGACATGGTCAACCATCAGTTACTGCTCAGTACATTCAAAGCTGTCTTCCTAGACCAACATTCAATACAATGGTTTCAGTCCTATCTCCTTGGTAGACAACAGGCTGTCCTATGGCAGGATAAGCTGTCATCTCATCTCCCAATTACCCTATGTGTCCCTCAAGGCTCCATACTAGAACCCCTCCTCTTCTCTGTCTTCATAAATGACCTTCATACCACCATTCCAAAAGCACACTGTATCCAATACACAGACGATTCAACCTTGATCTGCTCAGCCACCTCTCAAACAGATCTCCTTTCCCTAACCCAGAGCACCTTTAATAGTATTGAAAACTGGCTAACTAACCACCGACTGCTCCTGAATCCTAATAAAACCAAGCTACTACTTTTCTCCCCTACCTATAGGTCCATGCATCCATTCTTCACTATTAAGTCCAACAATTGGTCCATTATCTCCCCAGATGACCAAACTAAGCTACTAGGAGTATTGATAGACAATCACCTCAAATTTGATGTGCATATTGACTGCACTGTTAAGTCCATTAACAAAAACCTTGGCTCCCATTACAAGCTCAAAGCTTTCCTTACCCCTTTTGCCAGGGTTGCTATAGCATGTACCCATCTTCTCTCATCTCTCCTTTATGCCTCTCCAGTATTTGCCAACCTTTCTAAAACCAACCTCAACAAACTATCCTCCTGCTACTATCATACATCTAGATTTGCCACTGGTATAGCTTATAAAACCCACCATTGCAATAACCTAGATAAACTCGACTGGCTAGAACTTCCATCCCTTCTACAATACAACCAACTTATAGTAGCACACACAATACTCAACCAGCCTGATAATACCCCAGCTCTTAAGAACGTGATAAGCCCACATAATGCCCTTAGGCCATTTAGATCCTCAAATAAATTATTGGTCCTAACCACAAAATCCAACAACACAGCAGGAGATTCTCTATTTACTAACTCAATTGGTAAAATATGGAACCAACTCCCTGCAGTTCTAACCAAAGAATTCTCACTACCCATATTTAAAAAAGGCCTCAAAAATACTTTAAATCACACTGGGTCTGTCCCTGCCTAAACCCTGACTATCCCTATCCTACAACTTAATATTTCCCTTCTCCTTTGATTACTATCAAGACAGTCTTTCTACTGAGCAACTGAGTTATATTTTAATGTTCAGAGACACCTGCTTATATCTATGTTAAACCTTAAGCTTGTGGTATGTGTTTTTATCTACTGTGTTTGGTTTGTATGGTTTAAACCTTGTCAAAGGATGTACCAGTATTCTTTCATCACTTCAGTTCTATCATTGTTGAATTATCTATCTATTGTATTATCTATGTAATTGTATTAGTGTAGTTGTGTTAAAAGTGGAGCTTTTCTCCCCGTGCCTCCGCTGAAAATGGACATGCATCCAGTCGGACTATTCCGGTCAACAAATGTAAAATAAATAAACTACCAAGGTGTTCTGTAGGTTTAAATGGTGATACTTTGCAATCTAGATACTCATTGCCATGGTATTCCTGTAACAGGCAGATTATGCACTATTAATTATATAACGTGAAATTGTGACACTTGAAAGACATGTATGTGTACAGTACAGTCACTAAACAGCAGTCATGCCTTGGTTGGCAGGCATGGGAATAGAACCCAATAGCAGTGACTTCAGGGGACATCCCCATGGAATGTATTAATCGACTACAGCAACTTTTAACAGACAGTCCAGACATAAAGCCATACCAGGATTACACATATTATTTCTGACTGTACATTGCTGATTTTTCACATTCTTGGTAATGATTTTAACAGTCTTGGAAATCTAAACACACAATTATCTACGCATAATATGGGCTACCTCACCCATTTATCTGTAGTTCCTGTGGAGAGAGAATTTTTGAGCATTACATGACTGCTACTGTAATTTTTCGTGAACCCTGGTCTGTGTGTGGCAAAATGTACTCTATACAGAGCATTTAACAAACTGAGCTACTGAGTCACGCCTGATTACTGACTGCCTGATATTTGCCTAAAGCTTACTAGGGGAGAAAATATGACCTGGCAGTACTACTACAGTGTTATACTAGACTGCAGTGACAGCATAAAACACATGCATGAAATACAAGCATAACACATATAGTAGGTATGCTATTGTCAAAGGAAAAATATACTTTAAAAATGATCAAAACATGGTAGGTTCAGGTTAAGGCACTTTAATCTTGCAGCAAGGAGACAAAAACGTGCTAATACAGAGTTTGTCTAACCAGAAACAGGAAATACAGTCATTTTTATAGGTTATCAAATTAATCCTGTCCTACCATGCTGACGTAACAGATTACCACCTTTTCATCATCATCTGCTGACCATCTTTCCCATGAATTTCTGCTGATTTAAACAATTTTTATGTGAAACTTCCTGAGGAAAACAACATGGCCTTGGTTACTTTCAGTTAGATACTTGTTATGTTACATTCAAGATACTACGGCTAAATCAAGCACAATGCTAGCAGTTCATTTCTCTAATAATCCTTTGTCTACTTTATCTCTAAATTACTGCAGCTGCAGAGGTTCCCATCCTCTGGACAAGGCTGTTTGTCTAGAATCATTACATTTATAATATAAGCTATTGTTCATTCATATACTTCTGAACTAGCAGATAAACACCTGCTTCTCAAGTACATTTCCACAAGGCATAAACAAGAATATTGCTGTGCTAGCAGTTACTAGATCAGAGGGCAACTTGCAAGTTTCAGAAAGCATGCTGCAGTTTTCAAAAAGCATCTTTTTCAGTCTCATATGAAACTCAATTTGTATAAATCACAGTGCATGAAAAATAGAATGAAAAGCATATTAAAAAAACACTTGATTATTAGTTTGGCATTAAGCATACACACATTAATACATATTTTTCTAACATATCCCTCCTGTTAATACTTTTTATTCTATTTTCAAAAAAGAATAAACAGCTTGCTTCTTTTCCTAACCTCTTCCATTCAGGATTTGCAGTTAAGAAAGTCATTCAGTTTAAACTTTTATGAAAGTGTTTCGCATTCTAGCAGCTCTTCAAATTCAGTACTTTGATACATAGTCTCAGATATGGATATATCTATGAATACTTTAATTAATCTCTTCATAAAGGGGATTCCACAACAAATACAAACTCCTATTAGGAGTAATCCTACCCCAATAGCAATCAATATGTTCATAAAAATGGAGCCCCACCCCCCAAAGGCATTCTGGAAAAACTCTGTCAGAGGGTTTGGGCCTGGTTTGGTCATGGCCGACACTTGCTGAATTACCTCGAGATGATCGTTGATCTCATGCTGATGGTCAGGAATAAACGCACAGCATTCTTCTTTGATTAAAGCACAAGTTTCGCCTCTCGCCACTAGGGTGAAGTCAAGAGCCATTCTGTTTTGGAGCACTACAGTTCTCATGGCATTCAGTTCATCAGTTATCAGTTCAAGAGCAGAAAAAGTCGCATTACTCATTATTTCAAGAAGTTTGGACAGTTTTTGCAGCTCCCATATTGATTTAACTCCGCCATACATGGGTGATATACCTGCCCAGGATATAACAGAATCACTCAAGTCCATGTGCACAAGTTTGGTTCCCACATTACAATGGTCTTTCCACCCTGCTTTGATTTGTCCCACTGGATTCTCAGGTTTCTTAACAGTCTTTTTGGTTACGTCTCGAGTATTTCACATACTCCCCTGAGGCAAAGCTGCAGTGTGTCGGATGGCTGGAACCAGGTACCCCAAAAAACAACTGCCAGACCAATTCTCAGGTAACCATTTATATGCCTTTTTACCACATACAAAATAACAGTCTTCTACCTTAGTTATTACTTTGTTACGAAATGACTGCCCTGCATGAAACGTTTTCCTATCTATTAGTGATAACTGTTTGAAAAGTACAGGATTGTGTTGTACCTGATCAAGAGTCTTATGCATAGATTTCAAAAATGAGTCATAATCTGTACTACAAGATCCACTCAAATCATTTGGTTTTCTATAACATTTATACTGTACTGTAACGTTGCATTTACTCCATCCAGCTTGGATGGTATAATTTTTATAGAAACATACAATTCCTTTTTGTGTCACAGGCAAATACAGTGCTACCTTATCTTGTGCTTTAATAGCAACTGTGTCAAAAAACAGATTTTCCCAGGTCTCATTGATCCCTAGGGGGATAGCAGTCATTAATAAACCCCCGTATGCTGTTGGTATGGCCGTACAGACCCAGCAGTTTGAAATATTAAAAGTCTATGCATACACACGTGTAATTGCCTGATAAGTGTTAAAGTTCGGATGCCAGTCTATGTTTGGTTCATTACGTCTAATCAGTTCAACCTTTGTGGCAGGAAAACGGAACGGCCTCAACAGAAAGAACAGTGTGATTAATATTGCAATAAAAACAATCATACAAGTTTTCTGAGGTTGCTCAATGTCTCTACTCACTCTGTACCTGGCCATTTTGTTCTTGTTGTGCAACAGTAGCAAAGTTTTTGTCCAGTTCAAAGTTTTTAACCAGTTTACAGTGCGTCAAATGAATCCAGGAAGCTCGCTCTGTGATCTTGACTGCAGTGGGTGTTGACTAGTACTTGGTATGGACCTTCCCACTTCGGAGAACTCCAATTTTTCCGCTTCACAATCTTCACCCAGACCCAGGTGCCTGGGGCTACTGGTGCTTCCGATTTCGGTTGCTCTTTATCTGAAACAGAATTTAACTGCAAAAGTTTGTTATTCAAAAATCGCCTCATATATCCTGCAAGTGAACTGTCAGCCTCCTGCTCTGTAGATATGAGAGGTTTCCACTGAGGTGTATAATATGCCCTCCCAAACAAAGTTTCAAAAGGAGTTAATCCCTTTACATTTGGAACAGTTCTCATACTCAACAGTGCTAAAGGCAAACATTGCACCCAGTTTTTCTGTGTCTCTTCTATCAACTTCCTAAATTTGTTCTTCAATACCCCATTATGCCTCTCTACTAGCCCTGCAGATTGGGGGTGATATGTGCAGTGGTGCTTTAATGATATCCCAAAATAACGACTGAGTTGCTGGATCGTTTGGTTCACGAAATGTGTCCCGTTATCACTATAAATTTTTTCCGGTATGCCAAATCTGGGTATAATTTCTTTAACAAGGACCTTTGCAACAGTAGTTGCATCTGGATTTTTAGTTGGAAACGCTTCTACCCATTTGGAAAACATGTCTATAATAACAAGGCAATACTTCTTATTTTCACATTTATTCAATTCTATGAAATCCATACAAATAGTATGGAATGGATATGGTGGTGTAGGAAAATTCCCTTGCTTAGGCTTCAATGCACCTTGTGCATGATGCTTGTTACAAACATGGCATGCTGCAGAAAAATTTTTTGTATAATTCGTAAATCCGTAGGTTGTAAACACTCGATTCACTAACTGCACCATCCCCCCTGTTGAGACATGGCTCTGCCATGGCTCAACAACGCTGCATATCTAAACAAATTAGATGGCAAAATCGGTTTCTTTTCCTTGGAGATGTACAGTCCCTTTTCGAGGATTGCTCCTCGTTTTATCGACTTTTGTTTCTCAATATTTGTAGTAAGTGTCTGCATTGGTTTTAACATTTCTAAATCTAAAGTCTCTGAGGGTTGTAATTCCTCACTCAAAAGAAAAGTTTCTGTGGCTGAGGCTGCCTGCTTCGCAGCTGTATCAGCCCGTGCATTACCTTTTGAAATTCTATTCTGTTGTTTCGTATGAGCTACGCATTTGCAAATAGCTACTTTTTTAGGTAACTGAATTGAATCTAACAAGTCTAAAATAAATTGCGCATGATTGATCGGTTTACCAGTAGATGTTATCATTCCTCTATTTTTCCACTGTTGCGCAAAAACATGTACAGTAGAAAAAGCATACTGTCAGTATAAATGTTCACTTTCTTACCTTTTGCTAAGGTACATGCCCTTGTTAAGGCAATCAATTCTGCTGCTTGTGCAGATAAGTTGTGTGGTAAAGATTTTGCTTCTAAAGTTTCAGTATCAGAAACGACTGCATATCCCACTAGGTTCTGTCCTGTAGGACCCCTCCTGCACGAGCCATCCACATAGCATGTCACCTCAGCATCATCCAAAGGAACATCCGTAAGGTCTTGTCTAGGTAATGTCTTTTGTCCAATCTCCTGCAGGCAGCAGTGTGGTTTGCCATCTGCAGGGGTTGGAAGTAAAGTTGACGGATTCAAAGTTGTGCATCGTTCAATTGTCATATGAGGTTGACTCAACAGTATGGTCATACAGGAAAGATGCCTAGTTGGAGAAAGATATGCTACTTTTTCTTGCAGTAAAATAATTGCGACTGCATGAGGCACTCTCAATGTGAGAGGGTGGAATAACACTACTGAGGCTGAAGCCTGCACTGCCATTGCAGCTGCAACTACTGCTTGCACACAGTGGGGCAAGGATCGCGCCACTGGATCTAACTGTGATGAATAGTAATCTATGGGGCGTTGTTTGTCCCCATGCTGCTGTGTCAATACTGATGTCATATAACCTTGCTTACAATCTACAGTTTGGATAAACTGCTTGTGATAGTTTGGTAATCCTAGAATTAAGGATGATGCTATCAATTGTTTCAGCTTACAGAAAGCTGCTTCTGCTTCAGGTGTCCATTGTAATAAATCTTGTGCTGCCATCAGCTTCTTAAATATTAAATCGGCCAGTGGAGCAGATTCCAAAGCATAGTTTGGTATCCAACTCCGAAAAAAATTAGTAGTTCCCAGGAAGGACATCATTTCCTTCTTGGTAGTTGGTCTAGGTGCTTGTAAAATTGCTGTTTTTCTGTCTTCATCTAATATTCTACCTTCTTTGGATATTACATATCCCAAGTACTTAACTTGTTTTCTCCAAAGCTGTAACTTGTCTTTGTTTACTTTGTGACCTTGAGTAGCTAAAAATTGTAATAAAGCTATCGTGTCCTCCTTGCATTCTTGCTGGGTGGGGGCTGCCAGCAGAATGTCGTCTACATAAAGTAGAATCTGACTACCTTTCGGTGGGATAAATCCCGCCAGGTTGCTTGCCATTTCCTGTGCAAATATTGTTGGACTTTTGCAATATCCCTGTGGTAATCTGGTATATGTATACCATTTTCCCTGAAATGTAAACGCAAACCAATATTGGCTGTCAGGATGTATCGGTATCGAGAAAAATGCATTACTAATATCTACCACTGAAAAATATTTCTGTTCTGGCTTTAAATCATTCAATAAGGTGTGTGGATCTGGCACCATTGGTGCCCTGGGTATAACTGCATTATTTACAGCTTGTAAGTCTTGGACCATACGCCATTCCCCGTTTGCTTTCTTGACAGGAAATAAAGGTGTATTACATGGTGAATCAGGAGATTCTATTAAGACTCCTTCCTTAAGTAAGGCTGCTATGATAGGCTTAATTCCTACCTCTGCATCCTTTCTCAAGGGATACTGTCTTTTCTGGGGTCTAAATGCTGACTTTGGCGTTATCGTAACTGGTCTTGCTGTTCGTATAAGTCCTACATCTGATTTCCCTGCTGACCAGAGAATATCTGGTATGTCTCGCAAGGCTTTTTCCTCTTCTTCCAATAAGAGTAATACTCAGCTATTCTCACTAGCCTGTGAGTGTACAGCTGGGTGTGTCTGTGTAATCCAATTTAATTTCTGTTTCTGTACTCCTTGTTCGGAGAGCTCTAATTCTGTCTGCTTTTCCCATCTTGTGACTTTCTCACCTAAGTCTGCCCATTTTAAACTTTTGTTCTTAGTTAAACTAACATGTGGCAGTCGATTAGATTTGTAAAGTGCTAAAAATTCCTGGGGCAATGAACAGCTTGCTATGCTGTTCCCTTCTGCATCCCAGTACAAGTTTCACAATACTAGCCTGTTTGCATGGTTCTGAAACAATTCTTGTTCATAATCTTTATCAGGTCCTGGTCTATTACAGTAATATAGAGCACAATGCAACAAATGCTGTTTGTCAATGTCGAGGGAGGGGAACTTGCTGATGGCTACATTCATCAGTTCTTCGGTTACTGCCCCTGGACCAGTCGTAACCAAGTCCTGGCTGTACCAATAATACATTTCACCCTCCGGTCGCACTACAAAAGTGTCCATTTGTCGCTGTGCTTCCATACCCTGCATGGTTGGAACTATGGCTATGCCAAATATCTGCATCAAATCTCTACCCAAAAGATTTACTGGGCATTTTGCAGAAACTACAATCTTACTTTTCTGAGTCATCCCTGAAACGGCATCTATTATTGTTTTGTCATGGGAGAGTGGCTCCCGGTACATCTGTCCATTGGCTGCTTTCACTAGTATATAATCTGGTGATTCTGTATCTTCCGGTAGCTTGGAAGAGTGTATCAGGGTCCGTGAAGCCCCTGAGTCACACAAAAATTTGACCTCCCTCCCCTCTACCAGAAGCGCCACTTCCGGTTTTGTGTCTGCTAAGTAAAGCTCTAAGCTCAAAAGAGCTAGGTCCAAAATTTCATTTTCTTCTATTTCTGTGAATTCATATACATCCTCTACTCCTTGTTTCACATCCTCTACTCCTGCTATCATATTTGTACTTACTTTTTCTTGCTTACTCTCTTCCAATGATTCCTGACTATCATATAGTCATTCCTCATCCTCCTTATCTTCTGTAGTCGCCTTCTTGTTTAACCTACAATCCCTTGCTAAATGTCCTTTTTTCCCGCACTTAAAACATTCACCCTTTTTCTTTCTTTCCTCGAAATCTTCTGATCATTTGTCAGATTGTTTATTTCCCCGGGTATTTTTCTTACCCTTTTTCCCAGTTTGGACTACAAACACTTCTGACCCATCTTCTGCCAAAAATACTTGAGTTTTCTTTTTCTTTTTACTATTAAAATATCTTTCTGCATGTCTAGCATATTCAAGTAATGGCTGTAATCTACTTGTTCGATGATCTACCATATGCTTCGTAATAAAGCTACTAATGGGAGTTATACTACCCTTCAAGAATGCATTCTTTAACTGTTGTTCATATGAGGAATCATGTGTCTGGTTTTCTGGTATCTGCATTCATCAGTGATTATTAAAACACTCAAACAGTCTAGCATAATATCTATCAACTGTTTCACCTTCCTGTTGAATGCATTGATTGATGCAAGTCCAATCAGCCCTAGGCTTCCACTTTTCACTGATTCGATCTGTCAGACCTTTCACTCTGCCATCCAGTTCTGCATTAGTATGTGGGAGTGGTCTATGTTGTGCGTCACGAGGATTCCAGTCGCCACTGATCATGTGCCAATCTGGACACACAATTTGTCTAACTACTTTTTCTACTTCCTCTCCATTTAAATGGTAACTTAATCTCATACCCTGTAAGTCTTCTAAAAATTTTCTAAAATTCACTTTTGGGTGGGGAATACCTTCCATGGCTTTCCGGATATCTTCCGGTGTCCACAGTCTATAAACCAAAAGAGTCGGATCTTGTCCTGCCTGTCCTGCCTGAGGATTTGATACTTCTATGAGCAGACATATCTCTTCTTCACTCATAGTCTGTGATGCTCTATTTAATTCATTTAATTCAATCTCCCTCCTCAAGTTGCGTGTTCGAGACCTAGTCTCGATAGGATCCCTGACAAACGGCTGTGCTTTTGCAGGGAGAGCTGGGTAGAGCGGAGGTGGATCAGCTCGTCCACTTGCTTCATATTCTGGTAACGGAAGTGGAGGGGGTGAAAGAAGGGCCGTTGCTATTACTAAGTTATTGTCTTCTTTGTCTAAGAACATTGTCTTTGAGTTTTTAATTCTCTGCTCCCTACGGTTTGCTTCCTCAAGCCACCTATGCACCTGAGGGACTCCTAATTGTCTTTGCTTTTTTAATTGACCTTTCACATCTATTTTCAACTGTTTTACAAGTTTCATAAGTGCAAGTTTATCTAAATTACCCTCGAATTTATACTTATCAACCCATTTGGTGTAATATTTAACATTATCGGCACGCTGTAATTGCAAATACTTTGCGTCTTCAGTTAGGGGCGTGTCCCGGGAACTTTTTGTGCACTGGTTTCCCATTGGTGTCTTAGCTAAGCTGTAAATTGTTACATAACCCTTTCTATCACGTGATATCACAAATCTACACCTTTTCACAGTTTATCTAGAATAACTGTCTACCTATTCTGTTTCCCTGATCTATGACAAAAACAGTAACCCCATTTTTCTGTCCCTGATCTGCATATGCAAATTTACCTTTCAAAAAACAGTTCTGTACTTAGTCCCTGATCTTAAAACAGAAATAAGGTAATTCCTCCTTACCTGACCCTCCGTGAGTTGATCCACTGGATCGTTGACTCGTCCTCCAATCCCAGATCAGAAACAGTGGCTGGCTTCTTTCAAACGACAATTCAGTCGGAGGTCTTTCAAAACAGAAGAGCTGATTTGGCCTCTTCTCCATATGGATGCATGCCACCGGGCCCAATTCTGACCTAGGCCTAGAGCGAGAGATACGTTTCTGGTCCGAAGGACCAATCTGTCAAAGGAAAAATATACTTTAAAAATTATTAAAACATGGTAGGTTCAGGTTAAGGCACTTTAATCTTGCAGCAAGGAGACAAAAACATGCTAATACAGAGTTTGTCTAACCAGAAACAGGAAATACATTCATTTTTATAGGTTATCAAATTAATCTTGTCCTACCATGCTGACGTAACAGATTACCACCTTTTCATCATCATCTGCTGACCATCTTTCCCATGAATTTCTGCTGATTTAAACAATTTTTATGTGAAACTTCCTGAGGAAAACAACATGGCCTTGGTTACTTTCAGTTAGATACTTGTTATGTTACATTCAAGATACTACGGCTAAATCAAGCACAATGCTGGCAGTTCATTTCTCTAATAAATCTTTGTTTACTTTATCTCTAAATTACTGCAGCTGCAGAGGTTCCCATCCTCTGGACAATGCTGTTTGTCAAGAATCATTACATTCATAATATAAGCTATTGTTCATTCATATACTTCTGACCTAGCAGATAAACACCTGCTTCTCAAGTACATTTCCACAAGGCATAAACAAGAATATTGCTGTGCTAGCAGTTACTAGGTCAGAGGGCAACTTGCAAGTTTCAGAAAGCATGCTGCAGTTTTCAAAAAGCATCTTTTTCAGTCTCATATGAAACTCAATTTGTATAAATCACAGTGCATGAAAAATAGAATGAAAAGCATATTAAAAAAAACACTTGATTATTAATTTGGCATTAAGCATGCACACATTAATACATATTTTTCTAACAGCTATATATCAGTATAAACAATGCTGGTGTACATAATTTATTGTTAGTGGGTTGAAATATCTGTGAAGTCAACAAACAATATCAGGTCATGGAGTGGGCTATCTCACCCATATACCTTGATTACTTGATGTCTGTGGATGACAGAGCATTATGTGAACAGGACTGGCCTAGAGACATCCTTGAATGGTACTATATGACTTAAACAATATGACTGGCAGTCATTAGATTTGCATTATGCAGCTATTACCATGTTATACTTGACTGCAGCACCTTACCTTATAGCCTGAATGCATGCAGCTCTATTGCAATGGTTACAAGACAATCCTGATGTACACCAGTTTCCATGATGTTATTGGTATTGTTTAATGTTTTATTGCAGAACAGTTGGCATAATTTATTTTTTTCAATACATCTCTAACTCCACATTTATTGCACTACAGACTTTATTGTATATACTTTAATGCAGTTTCTGGTATTGTTTTATGTTTTTATTGTGCTACAGCTGGCATTATTCACTTCTTGCAATACAGCTCTAATTCCACTTTTATTCCACTACAGACTTTATTGTATATACTTTCATGCAGTTAATGCTCTACCCTTTCTTGCTTATTTCACTACAATTAGCATAATGCATTTTTACTAAACACACTGACAGCACAACCTGGTCAGGCACCTAGTGTGGGTCTTGACATTGCGAGACCTTTCTTCTGAAGCTGTTGGGAGAGAAGGATGCAGACATTCAGATTAGATATTGGTGAAACAGAGGTAAAATTACTTATATACTTGTGGGGCATTCCCTGCCCGAGCTTCTTGGACCCAGATATCCAAGAGTTCCCCCTTTCATTGTTTCAGGTCATTATGGTAGTGATGACACTGCTCACCTGTGTGGGGGATACCAATAACACTGGTGAGTTCTCTGGCCAGCCTGTCTCAGGCCTACGCCTTACACTCCTAGCCCTGGAAACCTCTCTGCAGCAGCCGGTCATCATGGTTTTTAACTAGGAGTCCAACCATGACCCTGGACTCTAGAATTCCCCAATGTTGCCCCTGAAAGCATGCACTTTCACCAACACCAGCCATACAACCCGTCAGAGGAAGAACTCCAATGGATTCTGCTGTATTCCCACCTTTTGGGCTTAATATAGACTGTTTTCCTGCCCTTACACATCATCAGCAGCAGCAGTGGCCCCCTTTTTCCCATTTTTTCTACATGGGGTAGGGGTATCATGTTAACTGTCGCCAACTTTCTTGACTCAGTGCCACACACCTGCCTTTTTCAACACTCATGCCTGACTGTTGCAGATCATCTTTCACATAATCCATCCACCTCTTTGCTGGACGTCCTCACTTCCTCTTACCATCTTTTTGTCTGTCCTAAATCTTCCTCACTAGATTGTCATCTGCTTTTCTGCACATGT
The DNA here is from genome assembly GCF_019279795.1 of Protopterus annectens. Classification (NCBI taxonomy): domain Eukaryota; kingdom Metazoa; phylum Chordata; order Ceratodontiformes; family Protopteridae; genus Protopterus; species Protopterus annectens. The sequence goes on along the minus strand of NC_056725.1, from coordinate 460,216,391 downwards.
CCAAATCACCGTAATCTGTTCTCTTTGATCTTTTCTGTAATTGGAGCTACCTTGGATTCTGCTCTTATGTCCTCATTTCTTCATCTGTCCCACAGTGTACATCCTACCACCCTTCTCCGGCACTTCATTTCCATCACTTCTAGCTTCTTCAACTGTTCTGCCTTTACTGCCCAGGTCTCTGTACCATACAGTAGTACTGGTTGCACCACTGTCTTGTACAGATCTATATTATGTCAGCAAATGCCGTTTCACCAACACATATAGACCGAAATCTTAAAAGAATGAAATCCCAGTTCACCAATTTTTTTTTCCTATGGGAAAAAATTGGTGGATCAACAAAACACAACATACCACTTAAAAAATGACCCCCACACCCCCCTAACTAAATATACTAACTACGAGATCGCACTACAGTCGGGTAAAGAGCAATGTCACAGCTCAGGCCAAGCAATTTCTATCCCTGGGAAAGAAATCGCAGACCTGAGCTTTCATTCTTTTCTGATTTCAGTCTATATGTGTCAGCGAAACGGCATTCACTGTAATGCCGTTTCACTGACATGATATAGACTCATCTTGTACACCTTACTTTTCAGTTTCTTTGGCATTCTTTTGTCAGACTACACCAGACACTCTATGCCAGTTGACTACAGCCCCTCTGATTCTAGCTTTGACCTCTTCATTCAGACTTCCCATCTCCTCAACCACCCCTCCCAGATACTTGAAGCTGTTTACCTATTCCACTGTCTTCATTCTAGCTCTATTCTCAGCTTCTTCTTATTTCCCAAGTTTGCTACCATTACCACTGTCTTATCTGTGTTTAGTTTCATTCCATGTGCCTTCATTTTTGCATTCCAATCTCCTATCCTTTGCTGAAGTTCTAGCTCAGTGTCTGCCTGTAATGCCACATCATCTGCATACAGCAACTTTGTTGATCTGCCCCTTCCAACCATTTTGCTAATGTAGTCCATCACCAATATGAACAGCAGTGGACTCGGTGCTGAAACCTGGTGCACACCCACTCCCACTGGAAACCCCTCTGTGAGGCCAAACACTGTTCATACTTGAGTCATTGGGTCCTTGTACATAGCCTGTAATGTTTCTGTGACTTCAAACCACCACAGTACTGCCCAGATCAACTTTCTTGGGACCTTGTCATATGCTTTCTCCATGTCTAGAAATGCCCAGTTGGAATATTTCCTCATCTCTAGCTTCTTCTCAAGTATCTATCTCACTGCAAACATTGGGTCAATTGTGTTGCATCCTGATCTGAATTGAAACTGCTCATATCCCATCTTACATTCTACTACTCTGCATATCCATTTATCAATTACCCTCTCCAGAACTTTCATGCAATGTGATAGGAGTTTTATGCCTCCATACTGCCCACAGTTGTGGATGTCCCCTTTGTTCTTCTACACTGGCACAAGTATGCTTATTTTCCAGTCATCTGGGATATGCCTTTCTCTCCACACTGTTATGAATACCCTCAGGAGCCATTTCTCCCCGTCTCACCTGGCATCTTTATCATATCTGCTGTGACCTCATCTGAGCCTGCTGATTTCCCTGACTTCATATCCCTTATTGCTGTTCTTACTTCTTCTAGGGTGGGCTCCTCTTCTTCTCTCATTGTAGGCTGTTTCTGGGGCAGTACAGCTTCTGTGGGGTTTTCTTCATTCAGAAGCTGCTGGAAATACTCCTTCCATCTGCCTTTGATGTCCTGTGAACTAGTGAGCAGGTTGTTGCTGGCATCTCTCATGAAGGGTGTCTGACTATCTTCTTTATCTTTCTGTTTTTGCCTTGCAACCTGATATGGTTTCTTTGTGCCACTTATTGAGTCACTTTCCAGAAGCTGATAGAGTGGCTCTGATGCCCTATTCCTTACTATTGCAACTTCTTTCTTAGCTTCTTGTTAGCCAACCAGTAATCCTTCCTATCCTGGTCAATTTTTTTTTCTATCTCCCACTTCTTCCTACACTCCTTCTTTCTTTTGATGACTTACTGGACATCTGCATTTAACCACCAGCTTTCCTTATGTACTTTATTTCCATATCTGGCTTGGCCACATATCTTTTCTGTAAGAAACCAGTTGGCATAATGATTAAGGTCTTTGCCTCCCTTGCACAAGGTGCAAAGTTCAAGTCCTGACCTCCAACCAATGCCTGTTTTTAGTTTGCATGTTCTCCCTGTATCCCTGTGGGGTTTCTCCCACATCTGAAAAACATGCAGAGTCTTTCCATCTCAAACTCAGCAATGAATGCAGCTGTGGGCAGCAGCACAGACTCTACATGATGCCCTATAGGGGGATGAGTTGTACAAGATCAATCCCTATGGACATCTACTGGTGTGTGCAGTATCCTCAAGATAGAAGAACATGGATCACAGACTGTGTGCCATGGCAATGCTAGCCACTTTGTGTAAATAAATATGGTGCTAGGTGAGTCAGTCATGTTTTCCCGCCCTTACATGTCATTGGGCAACATTCAAAAAAGCACAGCATCACTTAGCATCTCGCAAATCAGCGCAGCTGTGCTAAGAAGTACAAAAACTCACAGAACTGGAGTCTTAGCTAAGCTTAGCAGTGCACAAACCAGCCAAGCAGAACTGAGGAGCGCTTAAGCATTGGCAGCCATTATCATGTTTATGTGGCACTTAGCAGGTCTCAGCAGAGCACACCAATGACATATTTTAAAATAGTATTTTAAAACTGATTACTAATTTCCCTTCCATGTATTCAAACCCTGGACATACTCCATATAAAGCCATCACTGTACGAATTTAGCTCCATCGATATTAAGAAATCTGGTATACCTTAACATGTACCACTGAATTACTTATAAGCAGTCCTGAGCTCCACACTGTGCCATGCAAGCATGCTTAGATATGCTTAAACACCACAGTTAAATAAATACTTAATAGCATCCGGTTTCTATTATTAGATGCCTGGTAGGTGTCTGCTGTTTTATCTGTGGGCGCTGCTTAGCATTGCTGCTCTCCACGCCATGCAGCGCAAACATGCTTTTAAAAAAATTTAGATAAAAATAAAACACTAGCGCAGTACAGGGAGTCTCTTGCTTCTTTGCCGACATGGTTATCATTACACCACTCTCTGCATTGATTCAATTACCATGTTCCTCAGTTCTCCCTCTGCAGTGCACCATCATTAATATGCATGGGGTGCTGCTGAGGGGGAACCGTGTACATCTAACAATAAATAAAAATATCAGCACAAACAAAATACTTAGAATGAATGCAGACAAATATAAAGGAAAAGCCCAAAATAATCAATTCATTGATGATTCTACAAGGTTTTATAGAGAAATGGGAAATAGAGCAAAAACAATGGTAATACCAACTAAAAAAGAAGAAATCAGTAAATTCTGGAAAATCATTTATGAAGACCCCATTGAGCAAATCAAAGAAGTCGAATGGACAGAAGAGTTAAATGAACCTCTAATGAAGAAGATAAGATATGAAATGTGAGAAGTAACAGTGAGAGAAACTGACAAAAAATTAAGAAGCACTTCTAAGTGGAAAACTCTGGGTCCACATGCAATACGTAACTACTGGAAAAGGTATTAACATCCTTACACAAAGATTTAGCTGATTTAAAAACTACTTATAGGCACATTCTAAACAGACACCAGCCTTCTTAACAACAGGGAGGATCAGTCTTCTGCTTAACAGCAAACCTTTAAGTTATCCTAAGAACTATAGATCAATAACTTGACATCCAACAATATATATTATGTACTGGAAATGATATGGTCAGTTTATAGTCATTAAAAAAAAATCAATCATGGTAGTAGAACACAAAGGTTATAAAACAAGTCATATGGAACAAAGAATCACCTATTGTTAATAAAGCCATATTAGAAGCTAGAAAAAGAAGAAGAATTTCTAACTGGCATGGGTAGATTACAAAAAGGCAATTCGCTGCATCCTACATTCATGGACTACTGAATGCTTGCAGATGTATAAAATGCACCCTACATTGATCAGTTACAGTGCAGTGAATATGAAACAGTGGCAAACCATTTTACTGCTGAGTCATGATAAATGGCACATTATACATTGACTCCCTATTACCATTCGAAAACATGCATGCTGATTGGCCCAGCCGAACCAGCATGCCCGTTGTAAATCCCACAATATACCACCGGAAAAAAGTCCGGTCACTTGGACTTTTTTCCATTGGTATAAAGTGCCCCAAAACCTTTTTTTTACAATTAAAAAAAAAAAAGAGAGAGAGAGAAAATGGAGCAACAGAGACTTTCTTTTCTCTGTTGCTTCCATTTCAAAGCATTGATGTACTGGGTATGCATAAGAATGGAAGTCCCATACGCAGGGGCGGCTCATGGCATCGGACTGCCAGTCTGCAGCCCCCTCAACTAAAAAGAATAAAGTGTCAAGAACTTTAAGAAATGTTTTAAAAAAAAAAATTACCTAATACCTTATTTTTTTTAATAAACAAACTTCCGAGTCCGTGACTCGGAAGTATGCGCATGCGCAGTGCGCACTTTAACCGCCTCGGGCTGCGGCGGTTTTAAACATCTTTTTTTTTTTTTTTTTTTTGATTGCAGCCTGTAGGGGTAATGAAGGCATCATTGTGATGCCCAGAAGTCTATGCGGTTCCAAACCGCATAGAATTAGAAGGGGCTCGGACTGCGACGTCCGCAGGCACGTCATGACGTGCTTGCTAAGTTGCTGGGCTAAATGCTGCTGATTGGTTGTCACTCTCTTCCTGGGCTTTATGTGCTGGGAAAAGAGCGAGAATCAGTCAGTTCAGTTGTTAGCTTCAAGCTTCAGCTTTCCATGCTTAGCTTTGTGGATTATTTTACTTTTATTTTCGGATTTTAGTTTACGTTTTTATTTTGGTTTTGGGTGGATTTTGTGCTAGCTAGAGAACGAAGGAAGAACAGAAGAACAAGAAGAAAGAAGAAGAAAGAAGAAGAAAGAAGAAGAAAAGTACAGAGTGAAGGTGCAGAATTAAGTAAGTTAAGTAACAACTTAGGGTTGCCACCTTTTCAAATGCCCAAAATGGGACATTTTTGGTAGAAACATCAGATTTTTTGCAGGCTGTTTGTGTTTATCAAGTAATAGAAGAAGCATGCAAACAGCTTAGTCAAGTTCAACTCATGACATGAACATCATGATTAATATAGTGGGGCTGGGATGGGGATCACATTTCTTTTATACAATAATTGTCAGTACAGTTACAGTTTTATATCAATAATAAAATATATCATAATTCATCAAACCCAAATTTATATTTTTCTCTAAAGTATTGTAAACAACTTTTCATATCTTGGCAAATGTACATCCTAGACATAATGTGTCAGAATTATTTTTCCTCAGCCAGGCTTAAACTTTTACATGATGCCAAAGAATTCCTTTCTAAGCACCTGTTTACTGAGATATTTAGGAAAACATGTAAACTTATGCAAACTCATCCTTCTTTGTATATTAACTGTACAGATAAAATTGAAAACATATCAAGCTGTAGAACTTACTATTACTATCAGTAACAATTTCCATTAACATCATCTACTGCTTCAAGTGGTACCATAAAACTATTTGTCACCTGCTTTTGGAAATATTGTCATGCGTATAGAAATGAGTTTGAAGTGTTTTGAGGATTTGGATACAGGAGAATCAGAATGTGTATACATGTCTGTGTTGTCTTGTGGTGTGTGTGTGTGTGTGTGTGTGTGTGTGTGTGTGTGTGTGTGTGTGTGTGTGTGTGTGGTAGGGAATACCTCAGGCTTGAACCCTGTACCTTGTATGCAGGTGTTAAAGACCTGAATTCCCCACCCACCACCATTTGTAAAAAAAAAAAAAACTGCAGATTTTTGCCTCATATTTTATCTGATCTGTTCCTCATAATATCTGTGGTTTGTAAATGTTGCAATGCTTGATATTTGATGGTGCAGTGGTAGCATTGTTGCCTCACAGCTGCAGGTTCTCAGGTTTGCTTCTTGGCTGGGGTGCCTTCTTTGTGGGGTCTTTATCTTCTCCCTGTGTTTGTGTGGGTTTGCTTTTGTTTCCTCCCATGTTACAAAGACACGTCTGCATTATTTTTTCCTGGGCCTCTGCTGAATTTTTTTTTTTGTTCCAAGTCAGACTGTCCTGATTAACAAATGTTAAATAAAATTGACAGGGATTTGAATTTCAGACTTCAGGTTTCTGAATGTTTAAGTCCTTGCATATTTGATGGTGCAGTGGTAGTATTGTTGCTTCACAGCTATAGGTTTTCTGGTTTGATTCTTGGCTGGGGTGCCTTCTGTGTGGAGTCTGCATCTCCTCCCTGTGTTTGTGTGGATTTGCTCTGGTGCCCTGTCATTTTACAAAGACGTGTCTGCAGTATTTCTCCCTGGGTCTCTGCTGAAAATTGTTTTTATTCTGTCAGCAGTAAAATTGACAGGCATTTGAATTTCAGACTTCATGTTCTTCAGAAAATACATAGTAACACAACATTTTATTCTAGCAATTTTCTAAGTTTATAAGATGAATATTTGAAATTTGTCCCTATTTTTGGGACTGTATTCCCCCATTATTGGCTTTGTCCAGGTTTTTTGTGCTAAGGTTGACAGCTATGGCAAGAACTGAATTCACTAAATGTTTGAGGGCTGTATTCCCTCATTACTGGGTTTGTCCAGGTGTTTTGTACTAAGAGGTTGACAGCTATGGTGAGAACTGAATTCACTAAATGATAGCCATTTAAGTTTTTGTCTCCCTCTTTTACAAAGCAGCTGATTTGGCGTACTGGTATGTTGCTCTGACTGTTTTGCACAGGGAGCTTGGCAGTAAAATGTATGGTTCTAGCAACTTTCCAAGATTATACAAGCAATGTTTGTGTCCCTGGTTTTTGGGCTTTTGACCCCCCCCCCCAATACATTTTGGCTTTTTCCAGTTTTCTTGTGCTGCGAAGTTGAGTATTGAGTAGATTTTACAAGGAGCTGAGAGCTGCAATGGAACAGAAGTTTAGTGTTGCTTAAGTGAAGTTGGTTTGCCTTGTTAATAGCACAACAGGTTGTGTACTTGCCTTTGATGCAGAAGGCTGTGGGTTCTACTCCCACAAGGGGTGGATGCTGCCGTACTGAGAATGTTCTCCTTGGTGAAGATACTAACTATGAGTTCGTTATCAGTTTGCCATCCATTTCCTCTTGCAGTATTATTAGCTTATAATTTTTTTAATGTAATATAGGCAGTTTATTCCTGAGGGGCAACAGACACTTTATTTTTCGATGAAACCATGAAATATAAAGGTGTTTGCTAGCAGCAACCTCTTCATTAGTTACAGATTTCTTTAATGTGGAATTATTTAGATGACTTTTACTTCTTCAGAGATAGTGCATATTTACTGATAATGGACTGTGTAGAATAGTGCATATTTACTGATAATGCTGGACTGTAGAATTGTGCATATTTACTGATAGTGGTGGACTGTAGAATTGTGCATATTTACTGATAATGGTGGACTGGAAGTCTGAGTAGACTTTTATGATAAATGTTCTGAACTGGGCAGTTTTTTCATTATGGGTGCATGCATTTTGTTTCATTGCTTACTGGAAAAATAAATGTTCAAAACAAATTTAAAACGCCCTCTAACAACTGTAATATATTGTACAAGGAATATAATTTAGTACAATGAGGAAGGTGTATCAAAGAGCACATGTATGTTTCATATGCAAGGGGCCTATGATTTGAAAACAGCCCAAAATTAATCTTTTATCTGCCACTGGCAAAATGTATTTTCTTTGAATGTGGGTTTCAATACTGTTTCAATGAATGTGAGTTTCAAGGGCAGAGAAGTTTTAATGCTAAGTTTTCATTGTGAGACTGCATTGCTTTGTTTAGTAGATGACTTAGTGTTTGTGCTGTAAAATACAAAATAAAACTTTCAAATGAAGTCCAACTCATCATAGAAGTAAAGCAGTATGCACATTAGTGTTTATGGTAAAAGGAGTGAAATAGCCAAGTAATGGTTCATTGGAATGGCTGCAGAGGCTCCATTCAACCATGATTTTGTCAGGGGGGAAGGGCAGCAAACTCAGACAGGCCCAGCTGAACTATACCTCCCAACTGTCCAGATTTTCAAAGAATGAATAGATTTTTGCTTCTTATTTTTGGTTTGTTCTTCATAAAATTTGTAGTTTTCTGGGAAATCATTTAGAAATTAAGTCACTAAATAATGATACACTGAGTTTCAGACTTCATAACCTTCAGAAAAATGCATGCGAAAGTAAGAACTGTTATTCTATCAACTGTCTCAATTTATACAAGAGCAATTTTTAGTACTGTTTATATGTTCCCCCAATATATTTTGCCTTGTTCAGATTTACTGCATTAACAGGTTGAGAGGTACATGCAAATAAAATTGCTTTATAGAATTAGGCATAGCCAACCTCTCAACTGTCCCCGATTTTGGCTCAAAATGTTGCTCTTCCCCCTAATAATCCCTCCATAAATAGCAATTTTGGAAGAAAACATGGAGGGTTTACAATTAAGAAATAACTGTAATAATCAAAGTTATAGATTACTTGAAATGCATGTAGATTCTTTTTATTTTGTTAGCTGCTCAAGTTAGCAGTACTAATATTAAAGTGTCCCTTCTTTGACAGGTTCCCAGCTGTATTGTGTGGCTATTTTATATTTTTGCATCACACTTGGTCCATTTTTCATAAAATTGTGTTTTTTGGCAAATTAGTGACAAATCACTAAAGACTGAAGTTAGAAAATAATGACAGACATTTGAGTTTCAGATTTTATACCCTTCAGAAAAGTCATACTAATGCAAGACCTATTCTATTATCTTTCTAAGTTTATTAGAGCAATATTTAAAAATTGTCCTTATTTTTGGGTATTTGTCCCACTTCTGTATATGGCTTTGTCCAGATTTCTTGCTCTGAGGTTGAGAGGTATGACAAATGTGTCAGGGCCATCAGTCAGCCAGAGACATTTCAAATTGTGACATACTTGTTGCACCCCACTCCACCATGTACTGACTCTGGATGTGTCCAAGCAAGGCAAGGAGTAGTTATGCAGTGTAAATGTGCAGTGTGTCCCCCCCATCCAAGGTAGACACAAGTACTACAGTGGCTTTTCATCTGTCCTTGATTTTGCAAAAAGGACTGGTTTCTGTCATATTTTTGTACTGTTGATTTATGCTTATTACTCAAAGTGCCTGTTGCTCTGTGCAATGTTTTAATGACCATAAGGTAAGCTTGTCTGAGATCGTAAGATGCAAGTAAGCTTTAATAAGCATACTGTTAAAGAATTGCCAACATTGAAAGCCTTTCTGTTGTTGCCATGCAGAGAATACTTGACTAGATAATGTATAAGCCTTGGGTATTAAAGGACAGGATTCCATTATTTTAAAAAGCTCATTACACTTGTTGGAGACTTCCAGTCATCTCTACAGACTTTACCTGTAAACTAAACAGAATGCCAATGATCATGTGTGGTCCATAACCTGTACAGTAATCCTTTAAGCAATGTATCTTGAGCTTGTTTCTTGTTTGCTTTTCATTTTTTACTTACATGTTTTCCCCATGAAACAAGTAGATAGTTGTCAGGCAGCAGGTCTTTTTTGGATAAGAAACATTTTTACAAGTGGGGGCATCACAGAGATTTCTACTTTCAGCATGTTACTTGGTACTTTAATAAAGCTGAATATAAATTATAATTAGAACTGCAGTGCAAGGAGAAGTGGTTTGAGCTGAGTGCTTCTGTTTTTTCTTGTACTTGATTTTGACTGGCATTCCAGTAATGTATTTAAAAAGTAATTTATTTTTTCATGCCTCACAACATTTTGTTTCCATCTAGATATTAAGTAAGCTGTCATGCAGCCAATGCATTGAAATATTTTTATTCTTCTACACTTATTTTTGTCTTGATTGGACTCTCATAATGATGGTTTGCCACCCAGGGCAGGATATTTAATTAAAGTTAGTTTTTGTGGTTTTGAGCATAGCTCCTCCCCTTTCTAGTTGACCACACCCCTTCCCCTTGACCCCACCCATTCAGCTGTCTCCTGCAGCCCCCCTTTGATTTGAAGTCACCAGCCGCCACTGCCCATATGCATGCGCAGTACATCACAGTGAAGAAGCAGTATACCACAACTGGCGGAAGAACAGTAATCCGCCATTATACAAAGACATTATTTAAGAAAAGTACGTTTTTTTTCCTTAAATAATGTCATTGTTTAATAGCAATAACCGACTCCATGGTTATGGTATATTGAAGATTTACCCACAGTTGCCTTTGTTTAATCACTCGGTCTTCGCTCTCATGATTAAACCACACCAACTGTGGGTAAATCTTCGATATACCACACCACATTGTCGGTTATTGCTTTATTATTATCCCAGGGATATAATTTCAGAGAAAAATATTCCAAAGTGATTATTTGTCTCCACTGCTGTTTTAGTGCTTAACCAGTTAAGCTGTTTTCTTAATTGACTAAGTTAGGGTTAAAGCTTCACTTCCAGAAACCAATCTTGTTCAAAGACATCCACTTTTTGTGGATTATTTAAAATTGCATAGCTCATCAGATGAGTATCTGAAAGAATAACTAAAAATAATTTGCACTTTTTCAGATGATGTGAATGATGCTGCAAAAGCAACAATTATAGTATGAAAGCTGCAGCACCAAGAAAATATCAACCTGGGACAGGAATTTGAACAGGAGGGTGTGTATAAAAATTTGGGAATGAATATGAACAAATGAGAACAAAACTTAGTAGGGATATTTGGCTGAACGTATTTACTTTTCAAGAGCCTTTGTCCAGGTTTTCAATGTCTACAGGTTGAGAGGTAGGCATGTGCCATGACTAAAATGCTTTATTTACTTATGCTTTTCTGCACCTTTTTTAAAGCCATGGATATTGAGTGAAAAAAAGACAGAACACAAGTAACTGCAACAATGTGTGTGTGTGTGTGTGTGTGTGTGTGTGTGTGTGTGTGTGTGTGTGTGTGTGTGTGTGTGTGTGTGTGTGTGTGTGTGTGTGTGTGTGTGTGTGTGTGTGTTTGTGTATGTGAGCATATATCTGAAGAATGGATTGCTATAGCTTATACTGCATGTGCCTGACAGCAATGAATTGAAATATGAGAGCAGATACAGAGCAAACCAGTATAAGGAAAAAAAAATAATATATAAAAGGCGCTTTCATACTCACTCCTAGTACTTCATCAGATCTAAGTTAAACAGACAGTTCTTTCCTTTAATAAGCTAATGTTTTAGACCACATGACTTCAACACAGGCTTGATAGGTAAAAATTAATTTAACCCTTTCCCTTTAGTTGCTTGCAAAATTGTCATCCATTTAATTTCTACACATTCAGTACGTGTCCTGATGTCCCCAGCTCTTAAACCAATCTTACATATCTCTAGTATCATAAATTTAGAACAGTGGTTGTTCCCAGCATGATTGGCATGTTTAGCTAAAGTATTTATTAATCTTGCTTATTTATACAATACAAATGCTCTCTAATACGGTCCCTTAAACAGCGATTAGTCTTGCCATCATAAAATGCTTGACAGATTTCACAAGAAGCCAGATATACTAGATTACAAGTATTACAGTTGGCATATATGTTAATGTCATAAATACGCTTAGTATCAGGGTGCATAAATTGATCATCCATTCTAATATATTTACACATATTACAATCATGACAAGGAAAAGTACCAATTCTGTTTACATTTAGACTGGGTCGTGATTGCAACAAAGGTTTATAACACAGCATCTTTTTTAATGGAGGATGATACTTACAAGAGAAGAAAGGTAGTGTGCCCAATGTCTTTACATTTCTTATCAGAGAATAAAATTCTCCAGTGCTTCTTGATTATATTACAGATTGAACTAAATACTAACTTGCCTCATTATCTAATTATATTCAACATTCTCAGTACTAATTTTGATATTACTCCCTCTGAGATTTAAAGATGCAGCCTGAATAACCATGAATTTAAATGAGTGTATACTGCCTTTCTGCAGCATTAGTAGTATTCCATTTTATGTGGTCATAAATATGATTATGAATTCTCTCCTGTAAAGATATATTGGTTTTGCATATGGAGAATCCAGTATAGGCAGTGCAGACAGCTGTATAAACTATATTGTTCATATTTAGTAAGCATATTATGTACAAATATATTCTTTCATTGTAACAGGATGGTCAAATCTATCAGTTTGCAGTATGTATTGGCAATAGTTACCATTCCCACATATAAACATCTCACTCATATTTGAAATATATATGTTTTTTTTAATTCTATAGCAAAGCTGTCTTTTTAAATTCAGTTTATTCCAGAACATAAACAAAGGGCTTTTACGTAGTATATTACATAGCTCTTCATTATTAAAATAGAGAATTTATAATCATGTTTATGATATCAGAAAATTGAATATTACTAATGCTTTAGTAAGACGTTATGCAGAAAGTTTAATATACATATATTTAAATTTAAGGTTATATGAACGGTATCTTTAAATTTCAAAGGGGGTAATATTAAAATTAGTATTGAGAATGTTGAATATAATTGGAAAATGACAATAAATGCTACAGTGAAACCTGGCTTGAATCACAGCTGAGTTTACTTAAGAGAAAGCTCAAACACTGATTGGATGCTTGACTGAATTATTTTTACTATAAATGTGTTTTTTTTAAATTGATTTTACTTTGAAGACTTGAAGCAGTGTCACTGAATGTGAAAGTACTTGTTGCACTATGTTGATAAAGAGCAGCTTTCCACAGGACGACTTCTACGATGTGATTCCTTGAACTATGTTTTTTGTTATATGATATAAAATTTCATTACCATTTAGTGCAACACAGCTTACAATTTTACGTCTAAAAAAAAAAATGGTAAAGCCTCTCTTGAGATGGAACTTCCCGGAGTGAGGGAAGGAGTCCTTATTTGTTAATATGAACCAATGATTCTGGCATGCTGTACTGTCTGCCTGTGGCTAGAGGTGCTTGAATAGGGAACATGGGAAACAATAGGAAGGACATGCTAAAAGGGGTGTAGTGTTCCAGGTCCATATTTTGAGGCATGGCTGCAGTACATAAGTATGTGTCAGAGGTGAGGAGGTGGGAGTAGGCTGTGTATAGAAATAACTGCAACTGACAACCAGGTGCATAAAGGGGTAGGCTGTGGGCATATTTATGTGCATCCAACTATGTACCATACACAACCAATTTGGCATTTTATGACCAGAGGTGTACAAGTACTGTCACCTGGTGGCATATAACCTGTCACCCCAATCATGGGCATCATCCAGGTCATGAGGTATGATGTTTATCAGGCTCAGCACATGAGACAACCCTTTCCAAGTGCATGCAGTTTGTGTTATGGTTTTACCTAGTCCTTCCCATAAACTACGCCAAGCCCTGATACTGCAAGCCATTACAACAGGCAATCACAATGGTCATGTTCCAGCAACTTGTCCACACTATTGGAAGATGTGATCCATGACTCCCCAGAACCTTGCTGAGTACATGGGTACTGTTTTCACCTCTTGTGACTCTACTCTACATTACAGTATTGCAGTTACATTGGACCAGGTCCCTGATATCTCTACAAGTGATGACAAGAGTGCTGTGCTTACAGACTAGCTTGTGTGGGTATGGTGGTGCCTGTTGCACAGTGTGGCCAGTCCATGTACTTTGCTACATAGTCTGAGTGTCATACCACATACATCATTTTATTTTGTTCTGTCTGTGTTATCATTCATAATAGTGAAAAACAATTAGCTAGTGCTGCAGTGTGTTATGCCCATCTCTGCCTCAGCTGGGGTACTGCTGCTGCTGTTTCTTCACTGACTTTCCTCCCTTTTCATCTACTTTTGCTGTGAAAGTTAAGACAGGCTTTGCCATGATGTTTACCTGCTGCTCACATCCCTATGCAATGCTATGCTATGCTATGCAGCATGGCAAAGTCAATCTTGCTGCATAAGTCTGGACTGTATAGTGCCTCTCCTGAGGTGACTAGACATTAGAAGTATCCCATCAGTAGTCCAAATTAAATGCTCCACTTTATTTTAAATTTGTATGGTCTCTGCATGGTCTTGGTTGCATATTGACATCCTCAACTATGGTTCTAGGCATCTATATTACATTATCACACGATTAAAGTAGCGAACGCTATTTCATCGTACCAATAATGTCTAAACCACAAAATACTGAACACACGGAACAGCAAATTTTTTCCCAGGAAAAATATTCGTTGCTCTGCAAAAAATGAATAAATAAAAACACTTAAACACAAAGATAAGTGGGGGGCTTTGCCCCCCACACGCCCCCTACTTAAATATACCAACTCCGAGATAGAGCCATAGTGGAGGAAATGGCAAAGTCCCAAAGACAGCCCACCGTATTTTTTTCCTGGGAAAAAAATCGATGTTCGGTGTCTTAGCTATTTTGCCATTTCGACAGGATTGGATTGACTAAATAGCTTTCGCTATTTAGTCCATTCGATACGCTAATATAGACCCAGTTCTAGTGTGTAGTTAACATCACCTGCAACATGCAAAATGCAACACACACAACATACTATATGTGGCCTGCTCCCTGTTTTGCATAGTAACATATGTGTGCACCTAACAGTCAGGTGACCCTGTTAGAAATCCACCCAGAAGAACTGCTGGCATAGGTCAGACATATGCCAATTTGTAAATCATTTGAACTGCTTGAGTGCTACATGGAGACATAAATAATGCCCAGGTTATTACGGAACACATGTCAGTTCAGTAAGTGGAAGTTCTTCATGGTTGATGTATCCCTGGATCAGATGAGGCCTTGACAGCAACATGCATTTGGTCTATGTTTCCCTTAAGGAAATGAGGCATATCATAAAAGGTTTGCATGATGTTTGTTCTCTCTTCTGTTATCCTGGAGAACCAGATATGTCTCACCAGTTGTAGTAGCAAAGATATCTTTGTATCTGTAGCAGTATGCATGCCACTCATCTTGTTTGTGGATGACACTAGTTGACTAGGTCACTTACAGTATGCTTATTCACTCAGAAATTATTTTTGGACTGCGAGCTCGTGACATGTCAAACAAAGATTGTACTTCCTCCAGTGATACAGAGGGCTGTGACACACAACATTGTAGGCAGTGGATCAGTCTGTAGCTCCCAGCACATGTTGTATTATTGCTACTGCTTTTGTAATCATGGCTTTTGCTGTAAATCATGAATTACTGCATATAAAATGGATATTTACTGCCATACAGCATGTCCATTTTGGGTGCCATTATTTGGATAATCAATGTGGCTCATCTGTTTGTGTTCCTCTGTTCCTTGGCATTAAGATCTCATTAGTACATGATATACATAGTGTTATATTGACCAGTGAGTAGTAATGCTATCTGCATCTTAGAATCATTCCCATACTTCGCGGTGCTGCTGTGTGATAATTAGCACTGCAGAATGCGTTGTCTATGAGCCACAACCCAAATATCCACATTAGATCAACATAAAACCACTTCAGACACAAACACACAGGCAAGCAATACAAATTTATTATTTTAACAGTACACAACACTACTTCATTTCATAATAATGCAAAATGGCAGTTACTATGCCAAATGAAAAAGCTGACTTCATTTTATTGTAACAGAATTTGAAAGGTAGTGATGTGCTGTTTCTTTCCAGAGATGATAATGGTGCATACCATGGTCACTCCTTCACTGCATTTTTGTGACTTATGTATATCATTTCTAAAACTCACCTCATTAATACAGGGATAGAATAATATCCTCTTCTGTAAAATCTGCTGTCTCACCAAACATCACAAAATATGTGGTGCTGTTGTTAGAACATTTTTAAAAATGGTTACACATTTCTCAGTAAGCATGACTTTCAATATTTAAGCTGCATGGACACAGACATGTCCATACTTTCAGTAATAAATGGCATTCATGATATGATAATACATAACTGTTACTTTTGTAAAATGATTTATAAAAGGTTGCGCAATTTTTTTAAATTTAGTCTATTGAGAAAGCAAGATCATTATGTGGAAATGATTATTCAAAATTAAATCATTTCATAACTTAAGTTGAATGAACTGGTCGATAACATATTACGCTGTTACCTATAATATACGACACAACAAAAATTCAAATATAGCTTATAATTGTAAAACATTTGTGATTAAGAGCCTATGGGTAAACAGACAAAGTTTTGCAATTAAAATAATGCACTTAACAAAGTCTCATATCTCACAGCTTAGTTATTTTACATTGTGACACATTTTTCAGAATATAAACGCATTAATCTTGCCTATGGTAAGGTAGAAATAAACTTTCCTAAGCCCTAAAACATCAGTGTAAGCATTCTTCATTATAACTCACAGCACACATGGACCGGGATTTGAAATTTAGTACAAAATGTGTTCTTGAGGTAGTTTGGGCAACAAGGTGGCTTCAGATTATTGCAGGCTTATCTTGCAGTTGACAGGTTACTACAGTTTCATCTGGGCACCATAGTAGAACAGTGCTAATACATCTGCTTGGCAGTTCCAGGATTGGTTCATAGGTGTTTACTAGGCTAACGGTCACAAGGGCCTTTTTAAGCCTAGCCATAAATCTCAAATCTCTGACAAGTTCTGATACTCTTGATAAGTGCAAGCATGGGTATGGGAGATGAACCATTTACAGATTACCTGTGTCCATTAGAGACATAGGTGCCAAACCAGGGATGAATTTCCGTTTTCCCACGCAACTGTTCAGGTTGCACTTGAATTGGTTTAGGGAGGAACTATGTTTCACATGGATGGGGTGCCTGTTCCACAGATGTGGTAGTCTCTGGGATACATACCTATCTCTCCAGCAGGTCCTATTTATATCACAGACAAGGTTTAAGTTTTTACAATGGATAATTCTGGTGCTGTTTGTTTTGTGGATATGCAGGAGGTCCATCAGAGTGAGATCTGACAATGCCATGTATGCCAGACATAGATCTCCCCCAAAACACCTGAAGGAGACAGAATACAGGGATAGAGCCTTGAGGCGGTCTGCATAGAACATTTTACTTACACCCTATATTCTTTTAGTGAGAAACCTCTGTAGACATTCCAGTTGTTGGATATGCCTGGTTAGGTACATACCAAAGGGGGCATTGCACTTAATGATAGGTCTGATGAATGCCGAATACAGTGGAACAATGACTTCCTTGGACTAAGATGCCATACCTTTGTTTGTAAGTTGCATGGCATAGAATGATTAGCTCATCACTGTGGAGCTGAGGAGTTCAGTCTTGGACTCTGATTGTTCTCTGTGTAGAGGTTTACAAGTCATCTGCATACCAGTTAAAAGATTTTTCCCAGTTCCCAAAACAAGCTGGCAATTTGGCTACACTAAATTGTCATTATATTATGTAATTGCCCTTGCATTTGTGACGCAGAGCATGGTTGAAAAGTGTCCAATTACCTGGTGAAGAAATTATAAATAAATAATAATGAATACGTTTACCATCATTTGGCCCAAAATGAGTACCTCTGATTATTATGTAAACAGCAGCCATTTTTTAATAAAACTAGGGGCACAGAAGTAATAACTAGGAAAGGACATTTTTATTTTATTTATTTTCCATTTGTTAATCAAATAAGCACACTAATCCAGGCACATTTCAAGAATGACCCAAGCCAAAATGCAGTGCATTCATTCACAGTAAGCTGCTGCAGTTTAGAATTAAAACCAAGACAGACATATTGCATTGAACTTTGGAAACATGATGGGATGTAACTTAGTGTGAGAGCTGGCTTGAATGACAGCTATAGTCTCAAACCAATTCTACTTAACAGAAATCTAAAATATTGACTGGGTGGATTTTAATGTTTGATTAAATTATATTTACTAGAAATGTGTGTTTTGAAATTGATTTTATTTTGAAAACTTGATAAAAGTGTCACTGAATGGAAATGCAACATTTCAAGGTTATCCCAACCACCAAAAGTCTTAGTATGGTTTATAGATGTCATTCTGATCACTTCTTTTTTAGGTTTATATCATATTTCTGTTAAATTTAAAAATTCTTTGATTGTAGGGACTGAGTTTGATTTCCATTTTTTCTAGTAACTTTTCTAGTAACTGCCAGGAGAGTCCAAAACATTTTGCTGTTTGCCTTCTACAGATACAGGAAGTGGTACATTCATTAGTATTATTGATCTGGTTAAAGGAGAATTATCACAAAAACCCTTAAAAACACACTTATCTCCTCCCAATATACATTTAATGTTTCATAATCCATAAATATGTGTATCCAATCAGCTTTTACATCTTTACTACATCTTCAACAGACTAAATAAGTCATTTTACTAAATTTAGAGATGTTATGGGGGGGTAACAAACATTCTATGTATATACTGTATTTCCACATAATAACGTTCCAGTATAAACTTAAAGAAGTTTGACTAACTGATTTAAGTAACAGCGTTTTATTCTTATCCATCTATTGAATCACTCAATCCACTACTATCTAAAAATTTCCAGAATTTTGCATCAAAATCATTATTATTTATAATTAACTTATATAACTTGGACAAGCTTACTTTGTAGGTCAATCTACCTTCAATGATAGCATTCATATCTTCATATAATGGGGGAAAAGTGTTCTGCTCCTCTTCACTCATATTATCTTTAAAGTCATTTAATTTCTAACTGATGGATAATATTAACTGGTTAACAGATTCATCCAGCTTATAACCTTTCATTAAATATTCTGGTGACTTAGCTTTTCTTTTTCAAGGGAAATAAGACTATAATACTAATCCATTCCTTTTTAGCAAATTCATTTTAACATTGTTGTGAGTTTAGTTAACCCGGTCACCAAAATGATAAACAACCTTGAAATAAGACAGTATGATGACCCAGAAGGTAAAACAATAAAGCATAGACCGAAACTGCCACAGGAAACACAAGTTTAATCCACAAGCCACAAACATTTCCCATAAATGCCTCCAAATACACAATACGGTTTAGTACAAAGTAGGAGAAACGAAAACGTACTGTGTATTTGGAGGCGTTTATGTGAACTGTTTGCGGCTTGTGGATTAAACTTGTGTTTCCTGTGTCAGTTTTGGTCTATGCTTTATTGTTTTATCTTCTGGGTCATCATACTGTCTTATTTCATTGTTGTGAGTTTCCTTAAATCTAGAGGTGTGTACAATAGGAAAACACAAAAATTTCCTTTTTTATATTAATGGAGCTTTAAAAATATATTTCTTAACTGTTTTAAAAATTGATTTCATATATGCAGAATCTAAAGATTGAAATGAATTTCTTTCTAAGACAAATTTTATTAACCAAATGAAAGGATTGTTACATATTTCTAAGCCAAAAGAAGAAGAAGAATACATTTATAAAAATGTAGTATAATCTGTTCCTGAATGGCCTTCCATTGACTGCTATAAATTGAGTCTATCCAGAATATAGTAGAGTTAAAATATGCAGCAATAGAATATGATTCTACATTGGGTAATCAAATACTATCATATTTCTGTAATTTTATATGATTTCTATAAGCAATTATTGACTTTTTACAATTCTATAAGAATAAAGTTAACATTTTTTGTATTTTCTTTCAAAGTTTTTTTTGTCAGGTATTAGGTATCAGGTACTCCAATTATTTTTCAAAACTATTATTAATGATCTTCCTCACATCTTCATAGATTTCATTCCTAAATATTTTACTTCTTTTCCTTCCCAATTAAATGTATATTTATCTTTAAACTTACTATCTAGAAAATGATTTAACACTAAAGTTTCAGTTTATTTTTATAAAATTTCTGCAGCAAAATGTTTCAATTTCCTCATCGATTTCTTTGATTGAATAATTTAAATCTCCTATAATTAGCAAAATATTTGCAAAAGGTGTATTTTAGATTGACAATCCCTGATAACTGAGAATCCATCATTTTTCATTGCTTCTTATACAATTATTTAAGGGTTTGATAACTAATGCAAATAGCAGAGGGAGCAAGGGACACCCTTGCTTTGTGCCTTTGTTTAAAGTAAATCCTTGAGAAATGTAAGATCCAGTTTTAACATATACTTTCAAGTTTCTATACAATTTTTAATATTCCAATAAACTGTACTGGAAATGCAAATGCTTTTAAAGTCTTAAACATGTAATTCTAATCTACAGAACCAACATTTCTCTTGATATCTAAGCTGACTAGGGCCAATTTCATGTTCATTCTTTTTGCTAAATATAAGATAGTTACTACCCTTTTTATATTATCATATGTTAATCTATTGACTATAAATCCTGTTTGACCTTTATTAATAAATGTATCTACTATATCTCTTAATCTTATAAGAAAAATAGAAGTAAATATTTTATAGTTTACATTTAATATTGAAATATGTCTATATGAGGAAACTAACTTATCAGCCTTTCCTTGTTTAAGTATAGGTGATATTACAGAAAATTTCCAGGAGGGAGAAATTCTTTTGTCACTCTGAATTATCCTGAAAACATCACTCAGTAATTATAAAATATTTAGTGGAAGCAGACTATATAATTCCATACTTAAACCATCCAACCATGGAGCTTTACTATTTTCCCTTTTTTAAAGCTTCCTTAATGTCTATCAGGGTAATAGGATTATTCAACACAGATATTTGTTGGTCATTAAGTTTATTAGAACACTTTTCTTTAAATAATTGTCAATTTTGTGATCATAAGGATTATTATTTTTCTCCTTATTAAGATGCTCATAGATATTTTTTTTTAAATAGTAAGCATTTCCTCTATATTTGAAGTAAGCTTATTAGTGTGAGGATTTTAGATATTGTTGAGTTGTGCCTTTCTGCTTAACATCTTATTCCTGTTAGCTAATCTATGTAGACTTTTTGAAATCATTGCATAACTGTGCATTTTTATTTTTTCTACAGCTATCCCTCTCTTTATGAGTTAAAACTGTTTGATATTTTGTCATGAATTTTGTAATGACTTCAGTATTATCTAATGCCTTTGCTTGTTGTTCAAACCTTGCTTTTTGTATTTCATCTTGTATTTCTGACAACTCTTTGTCCCACTCTTTCCTTTTACTACTAGCCCATCTTCCCATTCTGTTTTTAATATGCATTTTTAAGGAGTCCCATAGTATGGCTTTCTAACCTGACCATTATCATTCAAAGATGATAATAAAGTCTCAATTTGTTCCTTAAGATAATTCCTAAATTATTTTAATTTCATCATATATATTGCAATTCTAGAAATAATCTGAAATGTTCTTATATCTATTAATATATTAATAGTTAGTATATTATGACCAGATAAAGAACACAAATAGATTTAAAACAATTTACTTTATTAAGTAAATCTGTAGGGGCATAAACTCTATGAAGTCTAGTTTGCATCCCATGCACATAAGAATAATGAGTGAAGAGCAATGACTTATCATCTGCTTTTTTCTATTAAATTAACTAATTGTTATTACTAATCCATCTGTGTAGTGTTTTAACTGATGCCTGGATTTTAAATTGTTTGCTGTTCACTTGTATCTTCTGTACAAGATATGCATTTAAAATCCTCAGCTAAGATAATCTACCCTTCCAATTACTTTGTAGTAAGTTTAATTGATCCTTAGCAATTCTTGCACCTGTTCCAGGAATCCATGAAAAATTAGCTAGTGTATAGAGTTTGCCATTATATTTAATTATTACAAATGTATACATTCATTTGGGATCATTAATCGATTCTGTGACCTTAGGCATGACAGTATATTTTCTCTAAAGAATAGCAGTTCCACTCTTCATTTTGTTAAAAGAAGCAGATGATAACATTTGTGACCTAAGTTACTTAAATATTGTATACTTTATCCATCAAGTGAGTCTCTTGCAAAAATATAATGTCTCCTCATTTTACTTTTAGATATATAATTAGCTTAGTTTTAATTTTGATTACAACAGTTTCAAGCATTTATGCTCCATCAGTCAGGGTCTGATGCTGTGAGTATACAATAACCTGTTATATATGTATGTATATATATATATATATATATATATATATATATATATATATATATATATATAAAAAATGTATTAATATTTGTAATGCCAACACAAGTTTACCTTGAATATGCCTTCAAAATATACTAATGCCTATATATTCATTTATTTATTCATTCATTCATGCATTCATTTATTTATGTATTGCATTTGTTTACCAGGATTGGCTGAATGGGCAGAAAACTACCACTTTTCAACAGAGGCCTAAGGAGAATAGTTCCAAAAAGCCTCCAACATTACATTACATAAAGGCCATAGTAATCAGAGGGTATGTAATTAATCAACAAATGTACTTTCATGCCAATTGAAACTGTACATATTGTATCATACTGGCTTTCATGCCAATTGAAACTCCACATATTGTAGCATACTACAGCACACCACAGGAACGGAACTAGAGTTACAAACCACGATGCTCACAAGTCCAATATCAAGAAAAAATCCAGTCAAGAATATAACAAAGCAGTTTTATTGGGATCCAGGAAAATTAGCGCTTTCACGTAGGAACTGCCTACGCTTCATCAGATTACAAATAAAAACAAAATGAGATGTTCTTTAAATACATCTCTAGGCGGGAAAATTAATCTCCATAGTTACCAAGCATATCTAATTAGTAACAATGAAGCAATATTTCTAATTAAAAACATCATTTTTTTTAAAATGCATGTATAAAATGTTAGTAAAGGTATTGAACAAGTTCATGTAGATGCTTAAAATACCGTGCGGTAAAAGACCCGTACGGTAAAAGTCTGTTTTCATGGGACAACAAATGCTTGCAAATTCCTTTATTAAAAACTTTGCTATTATAGATTTTGGGCTCGTGAAATCTATACAAATTGATGCACTATATTTTTAAAAACAAATACATAGCAATACAATCATAGCAACAAAAAACGAAATCAAAGACTTAATCCTTTCCTATGAACATGCCAATCAAAAGTGTCGTTCCATAAATACTATTCAAGATAAATGTACGCTGATTCAGCTATCCGGGAAAATGTTTTTATATTGTAGCATACTGTATATACCTGAAAATGTGTATGTAAATTACAAGTCACTAAACATTTATGTTCTTATGTAGTTCCTTTCCAAGGTCAAAGTTGAAAATGGTCTTTGAACCAGCTCACCTATCCAGTTAGCAATTATATGTATACATATACATATGTATATAGGTTCATCTTATAATCCTGAAATTCTGAAATATCGAATTTCAGAATCTCAAGATCATAAAGCCGAAACCTTAAAATCCCGAAACCCCAGAAGCTTGAATTTCAAAATCCTGACTCCTAGACTAACCATATACCACACACATGCACATACACACACCTTCCCCCCACACACAAACCTGGCAAGCCCCCTGTGGCATGACTGTAAGTCAGAGTTATCTGGTATACATGGAGAGAGAGAGAGAGAGAGAGAGAGAGAGAGAGAGAGAGTTTCTGTTAAATCTATATTATTATTATAGGAAGCCAGATATTACCAGAATGCACTGCGGTAAGCTTTCACTATATAGTATTAATGAGTCTATATCAGTTCGGCTAAAACTAACTTCAGTGAATGTCCATTCATTGAACATAAATCAGTGAATGTCTATTCATTGAACATACACATCAGCAAATGCGTTTCACAAGGCAGTAAGTTACTTAGCCAGCATTAGAAAATTTGTCCTTTTCCCCACTGTAGTGGGATCTTGGAGTTGGTGTATATAAGTAGGGTTGTGTGGCAGGCACAGGCCTCAACATTGGGGGTGTGGGGGACATATACCTCCCACCTTGGTAGGTTTGATATACTGCAGTGTACGTGATGGTTGGTATGATGGACAGGTAGCTCACTACCCTGTTCACTGATATAAATGTTAGATGAATGGCTGTTAGCTGAAGTTAGTTTTTGATGAACTGAAATAGACCCAGTATTTCTATCTTCTAGCATTCCAGTCACTAGGAAGAATGTTTTCTTTTCATAAAATTAAAACAATGTCTAAAAAGGTCACACAGGAAAGCCAACTGGTTAAAAACACAAAAAGAAAAATCTAGCAAAGCTAGAACTTCCCCTGTGTGATATTTTAAACATCTTGAATCAGAGACAGCATGGGATTTATGTAAATTACCCTTTAAAGATACCAGGTGTTTCAGCTAAATGGCAAATCTGAATGCCCATGACTTTTTCTTTTACGTCTTTTTACGGAAAATTTCAGGACAATAAAGCCAAACTCCTCTAGCTATAAACATACAGGTTTTTGACTTTTTATAACATCATCAGCACAACATAAGAAAAATGCTTGAAGCTTGGAAACACAGGGTAGTAATACCCAACTGATATCCATAAACTTAAGGGTGTCTACAGAATATCCCAACTAACAAACTAAAACAATGTTTAAAAAGGTCACACAGGAAAACCAATTGGTTAAAAACACAAAAGGAAAAATCTAGCAAAGCTAGAATTTCCACTGTGTGATACCTTAAACCTCTTGAATCAGAGGCAACATGGGACATATGTAAATTACCCTTTAAGAATATCATGTGTTTCAACTAAATGGTAATTCTGAATGTCCATGACTTTTTCTTTTACTTTTAAGTCTTTTTATGGACAATTTCAGGCCAATAAAGTCAAACCCCTCTAGCTGTGGACATGCAGGTTTCTATCTTCTTATGACATCATCAGCATAGCATAAGAGGAATGTGTGATTTTTGGAAACACAGGGTAGTCATATCCAACTGATATCCATAAACCTAAGGGTATCTACAAAATATCCCAACTAACAAACTAAAACAATGTTTAAAAAGGTCACACGGGAAAAAATCAATTGGTCAAAACACAAAAAGAAAAATCTAGCAATGCTAGAATTTCTACTGTGAGATACATTAAACCTCTCAAACCAGAGGCAACATGGGATGTATGTAAATTACCCTTTAAGGATATCAAGTTGCATCAGCTAAAGGGTAATTCTGAACCTCCATAGCTTTTTCATTTATTTCAAAATCTTTGTATGGGCAATTTCAGACAAATAAAGTCAACACCCTCTAACCAAAAATAGAGTTCTACCTTATTATGATATCATCAGCACAGCATAAGAGGAATGTTTGACTTTTGGAAATACAGGGTAGTCATACCCAACTGATATCTATAAACCTAAGGGTGTCTACAAAATATCCCAACTAACAAGCTAAAACAATGTTTAAAAAGGTCACACAGGAAAACCAATTGGTTAAAAACTCAAAATCTAGCCAAGCTAGAATTCCCCCTGTGTGATAATTTAAACCTCTTGAATCAGAGGCATCATGGGACATATGTAAATTATCCTTTAAGGATATCATGTGTTTCAACTAAATGGCAATTCTGAATGTCCATGACTTTTTCTTTTACTTTTATGGACAATGTCAGGCCCATAAAGCCAACCCCCTTTAGCTGTGGACATGCTGGTTTCTGCCTTTGTATGACATCAGCAGCACATGTTGATGATGTCATAAGAAGGCAGAAAGCTGCATGTCCACAGCTAGAGGTGTTTGGCTTTATTTGCCTGAAACTGTCCATAAAAATACTTAAAAGTAAAAGAAAAAGTCATGGACATTCAGAATTGCTACTTAGCTGAAACACCTGATATCCTTAAAGGGTAATTTACATATATCCCATGTTGCCTCTGATTCCAGAGGTTTAAGCTATCACACAGTGGAAATTCTAGCTTTGCTAGATTTTTTCTTTTTGTGTTTTTAACCAATTGGTTTTCCTGTGTGACCTTTTTAAACATTGTTTTACTTTGTTAGTTGGGATATTTTATAGACACCCTTAGGTTTATGGATATCAGTTGGGTATGATTACACTGTGTTTCTTAAAGTCAAATATTTTTCTTATGCTGTTCTGATGATGTCATAAGAAGGCTGAACTGTGCATATCTGCAGTTAGAGGGGGTTTGGCTTGGTTGGTCTGAAATTGTCTATAAAAAAACTTAGAAAAAGCCATGGACGTTCAGAATTGCCATTTAGTTGAAACACATAATATTCTTAAAGGATAATTTTCATATATCCTATGTTGCCTTTGATTCAAGAGGTTTCAGGTATTACACAGTGGAAATTCTAGCTTCGCTAGGTTTTTCTTTCTCTAAGATTACAGCATTATGCATTGCTAGGAACTGATTCACTTGTTAATGTGAGGTTTAGGTTATGGCATTTGCTGCTGTAAAGTTGCTATAATGAGGTTCATGTGCAGCTGTTTCATTACAAAAATGATATTTAGTAAAATAAGCCTGTTTTTCTGTATTACACCATCAGTGGTAGGAATATATTATGAAGAAGCTTCTGCACTAAATTCCCACCACAGTTTGTAGAATCTATTAATTATTAAGGCATGAATTTGAATAACTAATGTCAGAATTCACTTTTCTGTTATAGTACAACATATTTACCTACTTTTTTAATTTTTTAATTTTAATTTTAACATTTGTTGACCGGGAATGTCCAACTAGGTTCCACAGATCCTGTTTTCAGCGGAGGCCCGGGGAGAAATGCTCCAGAAGCATGTCTTTACTTAACGTTATGGGCCAGATTCATGAACAAGTTATTTCGCACTGCTATCATATGCATGTTGAGGCACAATATGGATATGTTAGTGCATTTTTTTGTATTCATTAAATGGTTCTACGTGTTGTCTAAAGCTGCTAAACAAAGGTAAATAAAACAGTATGCTAATTAAATCATAAGCAACTGAATTACATGCAAACTAACCAATCCAATATGGTGCAGCCATTTAGGAAGCTATAAAGTAACTGTGTCCAGATGGTGTAGCCCTTGGCTCTAAACACCAAAACCTATTGGAATACAGCCACCATCACACTTAGAAAAAAAAGCTACATTAGGGGCTGCTGCTGCTCTCCTGCATGTGTATGTGCAACAGGCTCAAAGGTATGCTGCTGATATTGCTGATAGACCTTGTCTAAGGTGAAGAAAGGTGTTCAGACTCTATTCAACATATCATAGACTGCATGATTTTGAAATAGTAGAGCAATACCAGGCTGATAGGGAAACACTACAAGAGCTCTACAACCCCTGCCATCCCCACCACAAACCTAGGGGAAATAAAGGAGAACCTATACCAGTGGAAACCAAGGTATGTGTAGCATTAAGGATATTTGCTACTGGTACATCCCAGGCACCTACAGGGGATACACTAGGGGTGTCACAGACCTAAGCCTCAAGAATATTTCACCAATATCTCAATGTTACTCTACAACATGCAAGGGAGTACATCTGTTTATAATGCACACCAGAGGAGAGAGCAAAAACAATGCAGGAATTCTGTGCTGTAGCACACTTGTCAGAAAATTTGGGGGCCATAGACTGCACTCACATTGAAATAAAAGCACCACCTGGTGAACAGAGAAGGACATTCATCAACAGGAAGGGGTTCCATTCAGTCAACTATGAGGCTGTTTGCAATGCCTGAGGGATCATCCTCAATGACTGTGCAGACAGCACAGACAATTATGACTCATATATATAGCACATATCATGGCTTTACATAAGATTTTCTGGGGGTGATGTTCCATACAGCCATCTACTGGGCGATATAGAGTATGCTCTGGAACCAAGGCTCATGACATCCACCAGAAATGCACATACTCAAAGAAGAAGGATATGATTCCCATGCTCAAACTAGAAATATCATAGAACATGGGGTTTGGCATGCTGAAGTCATGTTTCAGCTGGCTAGACACATTGTGGAGTGCCCTGCAATATAATCCAGGCACCTGTGCAGAAATCCTCACAGTCTGTGCCATGTTGCACAATATAAACTCTATGCTATGCTTATAAGGGCCTCAGGGCCAATATCCTAGTAACTTCCTGTGATCCTATGATCTTATATGGAAAGACCAAGGGCCAAGACCACACATTACTGGACCACCAGGCAGGGCCAGCACCTCCTGCATGTTCAGATGAACAATCTGAGGCAGAACCTCCAGCTGCAGTGGTCACTAGCAGATGTAGGTGTGCACAACATTCCCTTGCTCTAGCTAAGAGGCAAAAGATAGTACACACACACTGACCTCCTAAGACTGAAAGGTCAATGTACACACCCAGCAACTAAGAGACAAATGATAGCATACATACCAGCAAAGGAATACACATTAAAACCTAAGCACATACAAATATTAAAAGTGATGCCAGCCAATGTCCACAAACTTTACTTAACCATGTAATGTATGTGTATGGATAGCATCAGAGAGAGAGACAGCCCCAAAGCACATGACTCATAACTGTGGCAATATCAAGTTAAGAGCGGAACCTGTAGTAGATGAACAAATGTGTAGATGAACAAATGTGTAAAAAGATACACTGCCTGCATACTGTCATAATCTTACCTATCCTCTCAGTTCATCACACATATATGTAACCCTAAGTCAAACAGAAATGAACAAAGTCCATGACTCACAGTGTTGGGGTGTTTACTAAGAACTGCCATATGTTCAGTACAGCAGCAGTGAAATTTAAAAATTGCATGTATCATAAAGTTTTTCCCATTGCATATTGAAATATATTCCAAATATGAACATGTAAGCAGTGTGTGTAGAGGATAAACATAACTTATGAAATAGTGCAATGATTTGTGGAACAATCTCCTCCAAGTAACTATTAACAGTGCTCTGTCTGTATCCAGTCTGACTCACCTTCCACTTCCATAGCTACACAATTACCTTGGGATCATGTAGATTTCAGACCTCTGAGCACTGTGAAGATGCAAATGAGGTATGAAATAATTAGCATTCCTTAATATCAAAGAAATC
Source organism: Protopterus annectens (assembly GCF_019279795.1). Taxonomy (NCBI): domain Eukaryota; kingdom Metazoa; phylum Chordata; order Ceratodontiformes; family Protopteridae; genus Protopterus; species Protopterus annectens. Next base: position 460,187,590 of record NC_056725.1, on the reverse strand, counting down.
CCATTGTGTAGTTTATGTAACTATGATGTAGGTAGCTACATAATTGCATGCACATACCTTAGGACTGCAGGACGGAGTAATAAAATGTTTAGATGCTAATGGCTTGCAACTGTGTCTGATTGTAGTGACAACAACAAGCAGTACTTAAGTTACTGTTCTCTCTGAAGTGTTTGTATCATGCAGAGGAGACTTGCAATTAAAAGGTATAAACACCTTGAGAGCTAAAAGAGCAATCTTAACAACATTGATATCCTTGAAGTAAGAGAACACTATCCATCTTCTGCTTAAAATCTGTCTACAATACTGATCAAGAAGATTACACATTGAAACAAAGATGCAAATAAATGGCCATGACATTGTATTTCTGTAGTTAAGCTAAGATAGGAAAATGGTCAGAAAATAAAGAAAAGAAGGAGCTGGCAGTTTTGTCAACCTGACATTAAAATGGTGCGGACCACATTGGTCAATCTGGCATTGATCTAGATGCATTTAAGCAAATGAGAAAGTAGAATAGTCTGTATTGGTGACAAAGAGGGATAAAAAACAGAACTGAATGTGTGTTGTCATTGCAGTGAGTTAAGGGTTCATTTCCCGAAAGTGTGATGTCCGACAGGGTTAATGCATATTTTCTGAGTATATGATCAAGTTGTAGCACACCCAGACCTGAGACGCTTCACAATCCTGCCTTTTCATATTTATTACCTTATGTGTTACTACAGACAATTGTCTATTTTTTTCTATTTTTGTTTTAGTGTTCCTCACTTGTCTGCCTTTTAGCAGAGTGCACTGTTGAATGGCAGTGTATAGAGGCAGTGAACAAGATTCCACCAGCCAAGGTGCAAACTAAAATCTGAAATCTTCATTTTCATAAACATGTTTGGTACCAACAAGCAGTATTTCTAAACAGTGCATACATATTGTATACTTGTTTCTGTGGCAGAAGCTGTAAATGCAGTGAATCTGGCCCCTTTACACAGTTTTTTGGGGTTCAAATCTATACAGTGTGAAAAGACTGCAGAAATGATTACTTCAGATGTAGGAATCACTGTCATCACTTTATATGCTCTCCTTTGTACTGTTTATGCCTTGTGCACTTACTTGCTGTTGAACATCATGCAAAAAAGCTTACCTGCTTAAGGAAAAAAAGTGAAAAATGTAATTTGGACAGTCTTCTGTAGCACAGATAGGCTTAGTGGTGATAATGGAGAAAATCCACCTCCTAACCTGGCGTTCTCTGTGGCACAGGATATAAGTGTTGTGTTTCTAGAGATATCATACATGTGACCCAGGGTTCAAATTTAGATAACACTGGTATTTTTACAACAAGGTGTCAGAATACACTTTCTAACAATAGTTTGATTATAAAGGTAACACAAATAAACATGGTTGAAAGTGAGTTCTTCTGTAGCACTGACAAATAATCACCTTGCTTGAATTGTATGCATTATGTACTGTACTCCTTAGGATTGATTTCCACATTAATCAGCTAACTTTTTGCAGTGTGTAATTCCAGAAAGTTATGTGCCAAGTCATCCTATTTAACCTGCAAAATACCAAGGATAACAAGCCAGTGAGGCCATCAGTGTTTACCATCTGTAAAAGTGTGAATATGTTCAGCATCACACCTGACAACTTTCACTGCCATGTTTCAAACCTTTGTTATTATCTGATAAAAAGCCTTCCATCTTGCTTACAAGTGCCTCTTTGTGCTTACCATCACACAAATATAGTTGGCATTGTTGTGCGTGTTTGCTCACTAACTGTTAAACGTGAGATTGAAATTTGGCGCCAGTTCATCCCTAGAGTTGCTGCTTGACTTCTGCAGACATGGCTGGTGTGGGAGATGATGGTGCTAAATTTAGAGCACAGATATAGGGTGTGGAGGAGTCCAGGATTTTTGTAGCACTCCTCATGAAGAGCTACAGCCATAGGCTACTGCAAGGGGAATACACTGGGTCTCAGTATAAGACTGAAGCTTGTAACAGAGTAGCTATGGCTGTCTCCAGTGTAACTAGCATCCCACTCACTGAAGAGAATTACTGTCACTACTATAGTGACTTGAAACAGTGCAAGAAGGACCTCCTTTGATGATAGGAGGATGAGTTTAGGAATGCTGACATCCCACAGTTGTGTAAGTATACTGACCCATCTGTATTAAATGATATATAGTACTGTACCCAGCCAAGGCTGCTATTCAATACACTTTCATGTCTCTTCTTGTCTTCTTATGTTTTTATACAGCTGTGGAGACATTGCAGCGAACTGTGAGGTACAACAAGATAGGTTAACTCTCCTCGGAGAGGCACAAGGTACATATATACCAGGTCTCAATGTAAGCCTAATAACTATTGTATGCAATATGGCAATAGTTTAATAAATAGCATTTATGATATCACAGATGTTCAGTTGATTAATGGTACAATAGAGTAAGACCTTCCCATCATACCTAGATGTGGCAAAGATGCATAGATTGGATAATCATAACTATACATTGACTGAAGTTATATAGTCATGTGATATGCCATGGATCTAATTCTCTATATCTCTTTTTTGTCTCACCAACCTCTTTTTTTGTGTTGAGGGAATATTTTGCATGTCTAAAAATGTTCCATTGTCATACATTTCTTTTACAAAACCTCACATACAGCATGGACAGGTAGACCAATCAGTGTGGATTGGCCTGCCATTCTCCACAAGTGGTAGCACTGCCACCCAGCACTTCAGGGTCCCATGTTGTCAGTGCTGCTGCAACAACCCCTGCCCTGCCTGGACTGTCCACATCAGGCAGCTCTCCCCCAGCAGCTGGTGCACTGGGCCCTCTGGGAGTAGCATTAGTGGAGGTGGTGATTTTGTTACCACCAACAAGGTGGAGGGTATCATGGAAAGGGGCCTTAGTGCCAAATTGGCTGTGTCAAAAAGGTGCTTCATCACATTGTGAAGATGATGTCAGTGTTGAGCACTGACACAGGGAAATTGAGGCAGGAAGCAGTGATGACAGTTCTAAGTGTGAGGAATAGATTCTGACTGTTCTCAGGCTTGACATGGGTGCACCTTTGATACCCCCTACCTATCCCCAATCATGGTGTACCCCAAACTTTTGTATCCATCACCATCATTGTCTGTCTAGTTTGCCCTGCATGTCTGCACCTGCTTCCTCACCTTACTTTCCTACCCGACCCTCACATTCCTAAGTACCTTCCCCAACATTCCTCTCTCTGTGACAGAAAAAAAATTAAAAATGGGCACGTCCCAAAAAAAAATAATTCTCCCGTTTGCCTATGAGTATTGTTCACACACTTGATTTGGTACAATTGTCTGTACAACATTATTCTTCTGTTGTCACCTGCCATTGGCATGGTGACAGTCCAAAATCAGCAAATTCTGGCTATTCTTCTAAATTTATGTTGTGAAGAAGTAGATAACTATTGTTCTTTCCCACTACCTTCCTGCAAATTCCTCTATTCTTTCCCTTGTTTTTTCCCCTCTGTTTGCCCTGAACCACACCCATTTCACCACTTTCCTAGCAACCCTATGTTCACATGTTTAATTTGGTCAAATAAAATCACATACAACACAATATGGTCAGACGTGGCCTGTAAGAAAGACTTCACCTTTTGCCCTCAGCCTTTGCATGGAGTTTGGCATCGCACACCCATGGTGAGTGACTGTAAATGCCTGGTCATGTACTATGGCAAAACCTAGTCAGTTGCCCTCACCCGCCGTAGTCCAGTTATCCTGTCACAAAGGTGCTTAAATATGCTGCACTATCACAATACAGAATAAAGGCAGAGTAAATGTAATACTTTGCAACAGTTACTCAAACAGTTCTTTGACTATTGGATGCAACAAAGTACAATTTTTGCTGTGGTGTGTTGATATAAATCACTTGTATGAAGATTTTGGCCATAGCATCAAGGGTACAACTCCAAATGTATGTTACATTATTTCTTACTAAAAAGCTACACTTCTATATGTTTAATGACATTCATCTTAAGTTTTATCCTTTAGCAAACTTTCAAGAACAGAGTTTGAATACTGTTGCGAAAAAAAAGCATTTGCAAACACAACCATGCCCATAAGATCAAATTATTAAACCTCCCTTACTCTACCCATGTCAATATCAGTTTTTGCCTGTTCTACAGCTTCTTCCTCCCACAGTCATCACTTACTGATGCAGAGCCTGACTGATTAATATTGAGACACACCATAAAGATGTACATTAATGACCCACAACATCACTCTTTCATATGTATCTGTATATCTGTGCCTGGCTTCACCCCTTCTCCCACACCCCTTTGTACTGCTGACTATTCATTAGGGTGATGGATATAAATGTAATGTTATGGCATTTTCTGTCTGCCACTGCTTTGTTGAAGAATAAACGTTACATCTTCCACTGGTTACATAGGATATCACTGTCCCTTCAGAGGTGTGACTTTGACATGTGCTATGTAGGCTTTCCTGGTGGGATCTAGAAATAATCGTCAAGTTTGTAGACATAGTTGATCTTCTTGACAATGATTCATATCCAGCATTAGGTGAAACTCATACTGTCTAAGTGTGAATGAGTTGCCTATGTATCTCTCTTAGCCCCTTATGTTTTCTCAGTTGTAGTGCTCAGCATTTGTGCAATATTTGGAATGTACATCTGTAATATGTTATGTTAAATGGCAGTTTTTATTGCATAATGAGTGAGTGTTTGCCTTAAACCTCATTGTACACCCAGTTAACTTTCCCTTGATGCATGTCTATGTGTAGTAGGCATAAAAAATATTTCTGTACCTATTACATATATAATGTTGCCAGAAAACAAATGTATGATAGCTATTCTAGGTATTCTTAAAGTTTCATGATAAAAAGTTAATATAATAATCACATTCTGACACTGTTTGTTAAGTCATCTACATTCTGGAGTCAAACACGGCTTCAGCTCTGCTTTTCTATTTAGCTCAGACAGTTTACACCTTATGCCACAGAGAAAGCTAGGTTAACAGGTGGATTTTCTCCAGTAACTACTGTCCAGAGTGCTGACAGCTGTGCATTGCTACTAAGCCTGTTTGTGTTGTAGAAGGCACACCAAATGTAGTGTTGTACTATTTCCTTCAGCAGAGAGCTCTGCTCACAGAATATTGTCATGCAAAGGCAAGCAGAACATTTCCTTTTTGAATTGAGCTTGGAGATAACATAGGAAGGTATAATACAACATGCAGAGCTCACTGAGCACCACTAAGCACTGGTACTTCACAGTCCCATTTCAAAACATCAAAGTATCACCATGCATGTGCGAACACTTTGTCAGCTTTCACGCAAATGCATTTCTAAGGATTATACTTTCTGAAGTGGTTTGAAACAAAAATAAGTATTGCTACTGGATAATATTACTTCATTATATGGAAAATGTGTAATGTACTGATGTGAAATGCAGTAAACTCTGTGGTTAATTGACCACTTCATTCTAAACAGCTGGCTCTGTACTGTAGCAGTAACACAAATGATATACAGCCCCGTACAGCCTTGATGCACAGAAATCATCATGTCTTATCACTGCTGCATTGGAACATTAAGAATTGGTTTGTATTTACAGACCACATTGCGCATGCATGAGTGCATAGCATAGCTAATATCAACAACATTCTTTTTTGTTTTCATACCATCATCATAACCTGATGATCAATAAATGATTCATTATCCATCCTGTCTTTCACAACTGTGTGTATCACATACACAAGGCAGGTAGGTTACATCACTGTCCATTCTGCAGTATACACTAATGGCAACATAGCTGACAGAAGTCAGCAGTATGTATACATTATTGAGCATAACATTGACCTTAATCCATCATATAAACAAATATGGATTTGTACAAAGCCTTCAAACTCACAATATTATCTCTGGCACAGAATGAGATGCTAATCTTATCTATACTGCACTATCAGAGCATAAAGTCAGACTTCTGTGGTGGTGCTTGTGTTAAGTACTGTGTCCTCTAGATTGCATAGGTGGATAGGTAAGTAGCTCTAATCTCACACCAGACAACTTGTGTGTGTGTGCATATGGCATTGTGCAAATATGATCTGAACTACTGCTCTCAACAATACAGTAGTATCCTGGTGTTAACTTTAAACCTCAGGGTCAGTCCACATAAATATCAGACCCTTCTCACAACATCATCTTCTCTGCTAAACTGCACTGATGTCATCCCATATAAAATGCACCCTCACAGATTTCTGTAGTGGCACTTTTTTTAAATACTATGTTCTCTAGATTGCATAGCTAGATAGGTTGGGGATTCTAATCTCATTACATTTTGTGTGTGTGTGTGTGTGTGTGTGTGTGTGTGTGTGTGTGTGTGTGTGTGTGTGTGTGTGTGTGTATGGAGTTATGTAAATATGACCTTAACTACTAGTGGCCTTATTAAAATGGTAGCCTGGCATTATTTTTACACTGCAGGGTCTGTCCACATCAATGTTAGACCATTCTGCAACAATATCTTCTCAGTGATGCAATGCTGCTGTCATCCTCTATAAAGTGCACTCTCACAGTGTTTAACTCAAACTTCTGTGGTGGTGCTTACGTTAAGCACTATGCCTTCTAGGTTGCATAACTTGGTAGGTAGGGGATTCTAATCTCACAACCTTCAACTTGCATGTGTAATGGTGGGTCCACTGAAGCACTGTAGGATTTATTCAGCAGGTGTTCTCATTTAACTCTGACTCATGAGGAAACATTTATATGTTGAGATCAATCCCACATCCCCTGTTCACCCTGTCCACAAATGCATATTGTATGCAGCAGACTCATGAGGTCATCATTTCAATAATGCCCTCTCACATCACAACATTCGGACCTCTCCAGTGGCATGTGCACATAGTACATTTGTATGTAGATTGTGTCACTCAATAGATAGGGAGTTTGAATATAGCAGTGAGAATCTCCTGACTGTGTGTGTGCATGTGTGTGTGTGTGTGTGTGTGTGTGTGTGTGTGTGTGTGTGTGTGTGTGTGTGTGTGTGTGTGTGTGTGTGTGTGTGTGTGTGTGTGTGTGTGTGTGTGTGTGTGTGTGTGTGTGTGTGTGTGTTAATGTAAATGGATGCTAAAGTGTGTTATACCTCTTCATATTGACTACATTTAGATTTTGACATAGCTGAAAAAGTCATTTGCACATACATCTCCTTTGCATGACACTGCTGTTGTCATCCTTTCAAAGATACATTATTGCTCACATGCACTCAGATTTCTCCTGTGGCATGTAATGTATATATAATACACTTGTTTAATTACATAGGTGGGTAGCTTAAATACAGGAGTGACTGTCATCTGTAGATGTGGGTTTTCTTCAGGTGCTCCAGTTTCCTCCCACGTTACAAAGGCATGCATCTGGAGTATTTCTCCCTGGGCCTTCACTGAAAATTGGCTTTGTTCTAAGTCAGACTTTCCTGGTTAACAAATATAAAATAAATAAAATAGAATGTGTGTGTTTCTTTCTCTTACTATGCAAATTAAGCTGAAAATACATTTATGAGGTATACCTATACATTGTTTTGCGCAATCACTTTTTAGTAGAAACATGAAGGTAATACACAATGGTGATGTCATCCATTGAAATGTGCAATGTCGCAGTCGTAAAATAAATCCATAGTTTTCCTTGTGTTTCAGCATACCTTCATTTGCCTGTGATGTTAAATATATAGTTAAAATCCCAACGTCACTGCTTACAGTTGGTGTGCATGTTGTTAACAGTGTTGTCACCATGTGTGCTATGTTCAGGTGTAGATGTTTCCTATTACAAGAGTTTATTCTAAATTGTTTTGGAAAGGCTGTATTGAAGACTGAGGCATTCATTTGAATAGATTGTCATTTCATAACAGTTGTAGTGAAACACCTTCTCAGGACTGAAGGCATGAGGCAAGATAATGTAATGGATGTAAGGCATGTGTTCCAAATGGGATTATATTCCTTGATTCATACAAATGATATAATGATTTCACATGACCACACATATGACAATTGGTGATGCACTTATCCCATGGAACATACACTAATCCCACTATGGTGGTAATTGTCTCAATGTCTAGGTAAGTATTCCAAATCAGCACTGAGTGACTGTAAGTATTTGTGTCCTTAACTGTTCTGCATGAAAGACATTCCCCCTCAGTTATACTTTGTACATACAGAGTGGCAGAGGCCTCTCCCATCAACTTCTAGCAAATACAATTTATGGACAAATAAAGTGCAGTTGATTGAATAACCTCACTTAGATGGAGTTCAACAGATGTGATCAATTTCCACTGTGGAGAATGTGATTAATAGCCATCTTGTTATTTGAAGGGGTTGTACAGCTTGATGTTCAATGATAACATCAGGATTCGTTTTGTGTGAATTCACTGATGTCACAAACGTACTGATGTCACAGAACAACCATTGCATCACATCAGTGTTAACCCTGATATGTTACACAAACACATGTGAATGTAAATTTGGATTTCCTGAAATCACGTTTGTTTTGACAATGTAATGGTGAGAGTGTTACCTTGGTATATGCAGTGAGTACTGTGGTATACACATGCATACCACAGTTTTTGGTTGGCATGTGTACAGACACGCAGAGAGGACATCCTTGACCATGGAACATTGACATATGTCTGGTCACATCTGTGTGCACATGAGCAAACTCATATAATTATACCAAGAATGAGTTGAATGTAGTAAACCACCAGGAACACAAAAAAAGTATGTAGAAAACAAATCCCACAATAGTAAAAACGCTTAGTTTATTAACAAGATAAAGCTTTTGGGATACACCCTTCCTCCATAATCAGTAACAGACTTTAAAACATGCATTATTATATACTTTAAAAGCATAGTACACATGACACAGCCAACCAATGAAATCATTCAAATAATTACGACTTAAAATTTATAAAAAAAGAAAAAATTATATATTAAAATATTTAATATCAATATGAATATAAACGTATATTTTAATTTACTTGTGTTATATATAAGAGTACGTCCAAAAATATTACTTATATTGCATTTGTTTTTCAACTAGATAAGGTTTTATAGTTATCATATTATTTAATCCAGGAAATTTATCAGCATCTAATCTAGTTATCCATTTATATTCAGCAATGTCAAATTTATTTAAAATATTGACATTAATAACAAATTGGACATTGCTGAATATAAATGGATAACTAAATTAGATGCTGATAAATTTCCTGGTAATATTTTTAGATGTAATCTTATATATAACACAAGTAAATTCAAATATACATTTATATTTATATTTATATTAAATATTTTTTTTCATTTTTTATAAATTTTAAGTAGTAATTATTTGAATGATTTCATTGGTTGACTGTGTAATGTGCACTATGCTTTTAAAGTATATAATGATATATGTTTTAAAGTTTGTTACTGATTACCGAGGAAGTGTGCATCCTGAAAGGTTTATCTTGTTAAACTAGGCGTTTCTACTATTGTGGGATCTGTTTTCTGCAAACTCATATAATTGCCATCTGTCTGATGTGCTGATATGACATTCATTATCAGGCATCCTTCCCTAATTCACACATTAATTTCATTTGTTTGTCACAATCCCCATTGCTACCATATGTGGCAGATGCTGACAATAAGAAAAAAAAAACAAAGTAGAACAACCACCAAAGCAAAGCCCAGGATAAATGAACAAATGTTAAAATAAAAGTTTAATGGTGAGCTCTTTCTCAGAGTTACCCCTTCATCAGACCCTGGGTTTCTTGCTGCTCATTTGTGGTGGACCAACCTTTAACCGTGACATTTCAGTTTTTGTATTTATTACATGCTGACAGTACACAGCTCTGGGGCATACATTGCATCATGATGTGGGGTTTGGATCTGTTGCTATCTATCTGCAAAATAACTGTGTCAGGCAGGGATGCCTTATGCAGTGGTATCATGTATGTCACACTCTGCTCCCACATTTATGACAACACACACACATACAAATGGAATGCATAACTATTATAATATTGAGGTGCATAATTCTTTTCAAGGCTGATCCTCCTCATATATGTGTTAGGCATATTTTTGTGGAGTACACAGTTAATACACAGCTCAATGCTAACATTGATGGCATGAGTTCAATTCTTGCAAAAGGTGATTGCAGCTTCTGAGCCATTCCTATTTTCCTACACATTATATGAATGTAATGCATGCTGTATAGATATTCCATTATATATGTACTGCCCTTGCGAACCATCATTTCGGCTAAGTATGTCAATAGCATTCATATGTCATGTAATTCCCCTCTGTTACAATGTGATATTGTGTAACTGCTGCATCCTGTAATATCATGTTTGCTTTTATTTACCTACATTTACTCAGGAATAGAGACCACCATTATTTATTCTGACATACTTATTACAAAATGTAATTATTACACAGTCTTTGTAACATAAGCATCTTTGCATCAGTTATCATACTACAGTTGGAACATTCACCCTCCCCTCTGTCATCTTTCAACATACATCTGTTTGATTTCTGTGCACATTGTCCTCAGTACACTTCTCCTGCATGGTAGCCCATGTATTGTTGTTGCCCTTGCCATTTCACATACCCTCTTACTTTCATATTCGTATGTTTCATTTATGTGCACAGTGCACTCAGTATACTTTCTCTGCCTGTGCACAGCATGCATTATTTGCCCTATGTAGCTTTTTGTGCTGTCCATGCCAGCACCCTTAACAGTTCTGCTCATAGACAAGCATATCGGTTTACTATGTGTACTCGTGCTATTCAACATGGTTTAACCTGCTTGTATTCCTGTTAGCATGATGAGCAACATGTATATGTGATTAGTATATAAGACATAAACATCATGTAGGCTTTGCACGATGCCTACACAATTGTTCATGAATCCCAGGGTATGGCTTTTCCAAGAAAGTAAACCTGCTAAAAACACATTCTCTACAGAGCTAAAGAAGAGTCAAATAGACAGAAACAACCAAAATGCAAGTTCATAGCTCAGTGCTTTATATCCTGTTTGAAATTTCCATCTAATAAAAATGGGTAGCTGTCAATATTAATGACATCCTGGTCCATAACAAAAAACCTGTCATTGTCATCATGGTGAGGCAGCAGGTGAAGAACATGTCTGTATGACATCTCTTTATTTGTTTCTTACATTATGACATTTCAGCAGATACTGGAGTCACTCGAGGACATGTTCAGATTTCAAGTAGAGCTTGTTTTTTTTTAAGTAATGACTATTTTTTCACATGCTAAAACCTTATATAAGCCTTTCAAAATATGCTCAATGTCTTAACTTGATTTATATGAGAATTTTTTCTTAAGTCTGAAAAGTAACAGGGTCATAAATCTTGTACATTTACCTTTGAGTTTTTTGAGTATACTAAAGAACATAGCATGTAATGACATGGCCTAACATTGCATAATTCTTTAGAGACATTATTTCTCACACTACATTCATTTCCCAAGGGTGGATTATTTCAAACCGGGTATTGTTAAATCAGTTTCTTTACTAATTTAAAATATATGTCACTTAATCTATCTCCTTTTCGAGTCTTTTTTCCTCTGTCAAGATTCACTGAAGATAGCCTACTTTGGAAACTAATATATATATATATATATATATATATATATATATATATATATATATATATATATATATATATGTACATTGCACTGTGCTTGTTCACTAGAATGCATATACACAGTTTGTTTTATGTAATTAGTTGAACTAATTTGTTATTACTTACATTTCTGTATATTTTGTTTGTGAAATGTTTTGTATTTTGCCTGGACTAATCCTGAAACTGGTCAGTATTGATCAGTGCACTACCCCGATAAACAAATATAAACAAATATGACTAGAAAAATAAAAGATGATTCTGATATGATATTTTAGAATTTTATGAACTTTTGCTTTAACATTTCAATATGCAGTAGTCACACAGAGGTTATATCTTTGCCAGTGTCAAACAGATCTGGCATGTCACACATTGAGGAATAAGGTAAGTAAAATAATGGGCACATCTCTGTAATAAATAATTGTCAAAATGCATGCCTCCTTGGTCTTATATTATCCCAAATATCCCCATACTATAAGCAGCTTAGGTAAGGTGAGGTTATATGCATGTAAGTTCTCTCATGCAGACAGATATCCTCAACAATAAGCCGCAGCTAAACAAAACTGTGAATACAAAAGGCTCACGTGATGCTTTAATTTGCTATCTGACCTGCATGCTGGTACCCTACCTACCAGCCTCAAAGCTTTAAACTTCAAATGAACTGTTTATCTGCAATGTCAACACTCACTAATAAGCAGAACTATTCTCAAAATAAAAACAATTCCCTTCTTCAAAGCAGCAGAAATCAGTCTGATCCTAATCTGTCTGACAGCACCTGTAATCCACAACAAAACAGCCCTTTGATTTGGGCAAAGGAGCAAAAGAAACACAATTTAGCATTGCTACAGAAATAGGCTGTGGTCTGCAAGGATTAACAAGCAAGCATGTTTCCTTTTAACTGAAGTAAAAGAATAAAAAGTGGCTGCATGGTGAACAAATTAGTAGGCATAATTTTAATGGTAGAATACTTTTCAGTAGGCATTGAAATGTGTTGGCATTCCTGATTACTTGCCCCAGTAATGTGACATTTTCAGACAGGGGATTTGATGAGAAATCATTAATCAGTGAATTATTTTATTGCTACTAGCACTGCTCAGTGCCATTTTTGAGAAAAGTCTGATAAACCTTTAATTAAATATTGTAATGGCTAAAGGGAATTTGTTCCTACGGATATTGTAGAGTATTATGTTGATTTTTAAGCTATCACAAATCCAACGCAGATTTATATAATTTGCAGATGACTTGATTCCATCTGTAAAGTATAAACAGGAGATGAGATATGACATAATTCTAATACTCAAAACTCCGACCTGAAATTAGTTGAAAATACCATTTACATGTACTACAGTTTTCCATAATACTGTTTTATGATGTGCAGACCAAAAGACAAATTAAATATTTCCTGCACTACTCCTTAGCCTGCCTTCATTCATTTTGTTCTTATTACAAATGAAATATTATTTAAAGATTTATTATTAATTAATTGATTGACTACATTTTTGACCTGGTAAATTAGTATAGCACTGTCTATATTAAAAGCAGTGGTTTATAACTTAGTATAGAGGTTTTACCAAATAGTAGTAAATAACTTTGAAAGTCTTTCTCTCTTAATCTGCTTACTTGTTCATAGGCTCATAGGTTCCTAGGGGTATACTAGGCTAGCAACCATTAAGGCCCTTATAAGCCTAACCATGCAACCCATATGTGACCCACAAATTTGATTTATATAGGGGGGAGATTTACTGACTGCTTCTGTCCATCAGAAACATAGGAGCTAGACCAAGGTGAATTTTTGATTACCCATCCTTTAATTCAAATTGCACTTAAATAGTGATAGGGATGAACTCTGCTTTACATGGAATGGAAAACAGAAATTCTCAGACTAACATATCTGTCTCTCCAACATGCCCTATTTATGCTGCAAGCAACATTTAGGGCTTTTTATTTATTAATTAAAAAAAAATTAAATTAAATTTTTAATTTTAATTTTTAAGTATTTACTTTTTTTTAATTTGTGAATCGTATTCTCCTAACATGCTGTTATAGAGTTTAATATGAGCCTATCCTCCCTTTGTATTTTTCGCATACAATATTTCCACTGTTTAACTCATCCAGCTCTGCCCTGGAAAACTGCTGCTGATGGTTAGCTATGAGCACCCTATTTCATCCATTCCCAGGTATTGACTGTACAAAACTGACAAAACCCCCTCACCTCACCCCTTTCTACTAAAATGTACCTAGGGCATGGTCTCATCACCTTGCTAATCATTTTTATTATAAACGACTACAATAACATGATCCACACAAGTACTGTGTTTTATATTATTATAGTATTATAATTTGCCACTTACGCAGTCTTAATAAATTACATTTTTACAATTACAACATGCCCTTGACAGCTCCTCCTGTAGTTTCTTAAAAGTATTGTTGTAATAAAATGTTATTTTTCCTAGACAGGAAGTGAAAACACTTGTGGAAACTGGTCACCACTTTGGTAAGATAAATAATACCTCAACTTTTAATGGAAACTGTAATGGACAAAAAGAGGCACAAAGTACCTCACTCCAAAGCACACAAGACTGTAGTAGTGAGTGACTGCACAGGACTTGGAAATGTGCTGCATGCTGGAGACCCAACAGCAGGAAATGGGAATGAGTGGCTGATGTTGTATTACTGAGAGGAGGGCAGCAGTTACAGCTGAAATTTTGCTGATGTGCAGTGCATGCTGGATATTAATGTAGATCAACTTAACCTCAGCAAGTGCTGGATCTGCTGACAATCCAGTAGCACTGGAGCTGGAATCAGATATTTAAATACCATGTGGCTTGTACTACTGGTCCTGCATCAGTGACTTACAGGTCACCTACTGGTAAAGGATGGAATTAAGGCAGGTAGAAATCCTCAGTGAAATCATAAGGATAATGTCCTAGTGGATTTGCCCTTTAGTTCCTCAGTCTTTGTATAATTAGGTTGATCTTCAGCTTACTGACATGAGTGAGAGTCCAGTAGATCAGGCTGAGACAACAGTGGGGGGGGAGGGATAAAGCAGCCACAAAATGAAATAAAGCTTGGAAATCAGAAGTTAGGCATTGATCTGTAGTGATAAATTCTAAAGAAAATACTTATTTGATAAAAATATTTCCAGTTATAGTAGTGCATGCCTATAGATGTAATAGATTGAAATAGGGAATGGCAAAGGGGGGGCAGCTGCCCTGGGAAAAAGTAATTAGGGTGGCATGGGCGGTAGTTGCAATGGGGCATGTAAGCAGTCTAGAGACTTTATCTGACTATACCTATTCTGATAGATATAGTGATACTGTGATTCTAGTTACATTAGATGTTGCCACTGTTTATCTTAATACCAAATGATGTAGGAATTGATTATATCAGGCAGTTTCTTAGACAAAAGGGGATATTGAATGAGAATATTTTTAGGTTGTGCTTGCTGCTTGATTTAGTTTTAAGCAACAATGTATTCCTTTTTAAAAATAAGCATTATTTGCAAAAGAAAGGCGTCACCATGGGCAATCCATGTGCGAATTCTTACGCAAATTTGGTTATGGCATTTTGGGAACAGCAATATATAATCAATAACGATGAGTTTTCTTGTTATATTCCATACTACATGAGGCTCGTGGACAACACCTTTCTGTTATGGAATGATACAGAATCTAGATTAATAGAGTTTATAGAGTATATTAATACCACCACTACATTTCTGGACCTAAAAAGTAAATGGTCTGCACGAGGAATAAAGTTCCTAGATATATGGGTTTATAAAGAAGGAAGGATTCTACAGACAGATTTATATAGAAAGTCTTGTAGAAGAAACAATTTACTCCATCGGAATAGTATGCACCCGACACACACATATATATATATATATATATATATATATATATATATATATATATATATATATATATATATAGAAATGTGATAGAGGGGTAGGCTCTAAGAATATCTGGATTGGCAAGTGCAGATGCTAAATGTGATTTAGCTATTAGTGGTTTGAATAAAGAATTCATAGAAAGTGGCTATAAAGAAGATGAATGTGAAAAGATATTACTTGACCATAAGGTGATAGATAGGAATAATAGAGGCAAACCTTACTTTAGAGATAGAAGGAAGTATACAGGAGTTGACACGGGAACCCTTAGACCTAAAGTAAATAAATGCAGACTGGCGATAGCTTTTTCTATGAATAATAATGATATTTGACAGATTATAACTAGGAATTGGGAGATTTTGAAAAATGATGACAAGATTGCAAGTATAGTGGGGAATAGACCTAGTTATTCATATACAAATAACAAATCATTGAGAAGACATCCCTGTTATGAAAATCAAGTTGATAGAAGGGCACAGCCTAATAGGATTAGTACATTTGGCTGTAGAAAGTGTAACTAGTGTCAGTATATGGCTAATGACAGCAATTTTATACATCCTAGCATGAAAAGGCAGTGGCAGCTCATGCCATTGGACTGCAAGACTGCAGCCCCCCAGCTGTAATATGAAAGAAAACAGAAATGTAAAATAATTAGCTGCAAGTCCCAGCTCGGCAAGTTCCTATCCAGACTGCCATTTAACCAGTTTGGATTACAAAGAGAAGGTATCAGTGTACAGATGCCCAGAAGTCTATGTGGTTTATAATTGCATAGATTGGAAGGAAATCAGACTGCAGCATCTGCAGTCACGTACCTGGATGGATATCAACTGATTGGCTCTCACAGCAAGGGAATTGGGTTCAGAATTTGTTGCAAGGGAATATACAGTGTGTGTGTGAGTTACTCAGGTTCAAACCCAGTACCTTGGGTTACAGGTAGCAAAAGCCTAAATTCCCTACCCACCACCACTTGTGAAAACTGCTCAGATTTTTGCCTCATATTTTTGTTCTGTTCTGTTCCTCATAAAATATGTGGTTTTCTGGACTTTTGTCATCAGTGAAGGATTGAATTCACTAAATAATGACTGATATTTGAATTTCAGACTTCATATTCTTCAGAAAATACATGGTAACACAACACCTTTTATTCCAGTAATTTTCTAAGTTTATAAGATCAATATTTGAAAATTGTCCCTATTTTTGGGGCTGTAGTCCCCCATTATTGGCTTTGTCCAGTTTTTTTTGTGCTAAGAGATTGACAGCTATGGTGAGAAATGAATTCACTGAATGTGCTTGGGGGCTGTAGTCCCCCATTATTGGCTTTGTCCAGGTGTTTTGTGCAAAGATGTTAAGAGCTAAGGTGAGAACTGAATTCACTAAATGATAGCCATTTAAGTTTCAGCTTTCCAGTCTTTCAAGAAACAGCTGAATTGGCATAGTGGTATGCTACTCTGACTGTAATGTACAGCATCCTGGGTTCAGGACTTGGCATTGAAATGCATGGTGGTAACACAACATTTTATTCTAGCAACTTTCCAAGATTATACAAGCAATTTTTAAAATGTGTCTGTGGTTTTGGGGCTTTTGCCTCTCCCCCAATAAATTTTGGCTTTTTTCAGATTTCTTGGGCTGCAAAATTGAGAGACAGATTTGAGTGTCAAGTGGATTTTACAAGGAGGTGAGAGCTTCAGGGAAAGAGAATTTAGTGCTGCTTATGCTAAGTCTGCTTGCATTCTTAATAGCATAACAGGTTGAATACTTGCTTTTGATACAGAAGGCTGTGGATTCTACTCTCACAGTATTTAGATGCATTGCTGATACTGCATTGTACTTTTAATGGTGGCAGATGCTGCAGTCCTGAGAATGTCATCTTTGGTGGAGATACTGTGTAACTATGAAGCAGTTATCAGTTTGCCATCCATTCCCTATTGCAATATTACTAGCTTATCATTTTTTAATGTAACATAGGCAATTGATTCCTCAAGGTTAACAGGCACTTTATTTGTTGATGAAAGAATGAAATATTAAGTTGTTTGCTAGCAGCAACCTCTTCATTAGTTACAGATCTATTTAATGTGGAATTATTTAGATGTTGTTTACTTCTGCAGAGATTGTGCATATTTACTGACACTGGTGGATTGTAGAAGTTTGAGTAGACTTTTATGGTGGAAATGTTCTGAAATGGCAGTTTTGTCATTACTGGTGCATGCATTTTGTTTCATTGTTTACTGGAAAAATGTTCAAAACAATAAATTTAAAATGCCCTCTAGCAACTGTACTGTATTATGCAAGGAATATAATTTAATACAGTCAGGAAGGTGTTTATTGATTATCTGATCAGCTCAGGTGCACCCTCTCCCAGTTCTTGGTTGGATGTGCTCGATTAGGAGATAGTTAAATCAGCTGTCTACAAGCACAAACTTTTTTTGTTACTGAATATTTTCACTGGTTGAGTCTGAATGCTACTGAAAGTGATGAAGCCAGATTGAAGCAATCACTTCTCTTAGATATTCATTTTTTTTGGTGGAGGGTACTTATTGTTTACACCTAGGGAGCTAAGTCTGTCGTGTAGGATTTCTGCCGCACAACTGGTTGAACTATACCTCTCAACTGTCCAGATTTTTGCAGAATGAATAGATTTTTGCTTCTTATTTTTAGTTTGTTCCTCATAAAATTTTTGGTTTTCTGGAAAATCATTTAGGAATGAAGTCACTTAATAATGACCGACATTGAGTTTCAGACTTCATGCCCTTCAGAAAAATGCATGCCCAAGCAAGACCTGTTATTTTATCAACTAAGTTTATACAAGAGGAATTTTTAGTACTGTTTGTTTGCTCCCCCAATATATTTGGCCTTGTCCAGATTTCCTGCATTAAGAGGTTGAGAGGAATGCGCAAATAAATCGCTTTATAGAATTAGGTATACCCAAACCTCTCAACTGTCCCTGACTTTTAGCTCAAAATGTTGCTCTCCCCCTAATAATCCCTCCACAAAATGGCAATGTTGGAAGAAACATGGAGGGTTTGCTATTAATAAATAATTGTAATGGTCAGAGTTACAGATTACTTTTATTTTAGAAATGCATGTAGATTCTCTTATTTTGTCAGCTGCTTAACTTAACAGTACTAATATTAAAAAAGTGTCCCTACTTTTGTACATTCCCAGCTGTATTATGTGGCTATTTTATATTTTTGTATCACATTTTTGGTCCGTTTTTCATAAAATTGTGGTTTTCTGGCAAATTAGTGGCAAATCATTAAATATTGAAGTTAAAAAATAATAACAGACATTTGAGTTTCAGATTTCATACCGTTCAGAAAATTCATACTAATGCAAGATCTACTATTCCATTATCTCTCTAAGTTTATAAGAGCAATATTTAAAAACTGTCCTTATTTTTGGGCCTTTGTCCCACTTCTATGTATGGCTTTGTTCAGATTTCTTGCTCTGAGGTTGACAGGTATGACAAATGTGTCAGGTCCATCACCATCAGCCAAAGACATTTCAAATTGTGACATACTTGTTGCACCACACTCTTCCATATAGTGACTCTGGATGTGCCCAAGCATGGCAAGGAGCAGTTATGCAGTGTAAGTGTGCATATTATCCCCCCATCCAAGGTAGTCACAAGTACTATAGTGGCTTTTCATCTGTCCTTGGTTTTGAAGAATGTTCTGGTTTTCTGTCATATTTTTATACTGTTGATTTATGCTTCTTATTATACAGAAAAGGCATGTTGTTGCAGTGCCTGTTGCTCTGTGTTTAAGTAGCAATGCTTTAATGACCATCAGGTGAGCTTGTCTGAGATTATAAGATGCAAGTATGCTTTAATAAGCATACTGTTAAAGAATTATCAACATTGAAAGCCTTTTTGTTGTTGTCTAGAATATTTAAATAACTAGATAACGTATAAGCCTTAGGTATTGAAATGCATATGACAGTATTTGTAATAAAGGACAGGATTACACTATTTTCAGAAGCTCTTTACATTTTTGGAGACTTGCAGTCATCTTTGCAGGCTTTACCTGTAAATTAAATCGAATGCCAATCTATCATGTGTGGTCCATAACCTGTGCAGTAATCCTTAAAGCAATTTATCGTGAGCTTCTTTGTTCTTTGCTGTTCATGTTTTACTTTGATCATGTTTTACCCATGAAACAAGTAAATAGTTGTTGTCAGGCATCAGGTCTATTTTGGATAATAGGTTCATAGGTTCATAGGTAGGTACTAGGCTATCTGCCCGAGGGCATTTATAAGCCTAGCCAGAGCATGTCGGCTTTCGCCGCACCATTGATTAATTAACTGATCCTCTGTCAAGCAGAACCAATGAAGTGATTCCAGGGGTGTATTTTTTGTTACCTGTCCACTCATCAAGGTTTCTCTTGAAGAGTGTTAGTGAGGGGCTCTGCCTGATGTAATTTGGAATTTTGTTCCAAAGCATGGGGAGTCTCTGTGACAGGAATCTATCCCTCCAGCATGTTCTATTTATTGTTGTGGCGAGGTTTAGCTCACTAAACTGCGTGGCATGCAGTGACTTGGATTTTTTAGGTGGACCATGTCCATCAGCTCTGAGTTGGCCATGGCTTTGTAAGTCAGGCAAAGATCACCTCTGAGTAAGCGATATGCCACTGAGTACAGCTGGAGTTTTTTCAGTCAGGCTGCATAGGACATATGTTTGAGATGAGTAATCCTCTTGGTGAGGTACTTTTGTGATCTTTCCAGCTGTTGGAAGTGTCTTGTGAGGTACATCCCAAATGGGGCATTGTACTCTATGATGGGTCTAATGAGTGAAGAGTAGAGGAGCAGTATAACCTCTTTATTTCGAGATGTGAACCCTTTAATAATTAGATGGGCCACATAGAAGGCTTTCCTAACTACTTTGGCAATATGATGGTCAAAGGAGAGATTACTATCTACCTGGATCCCCAGATCTTTTATTACCTCTTCTGTATTAAGGGGGCTGCCACCTATGTGGTAATTTGTGGGTGTTTTGTTTTTCCCAAATGGGATGACTATGCATTTTTTGGCATTTAGCTTGAGGCCATGAATGACTTTCACACCAGGTGTCCATCTCAGTAAAGCCCTTTTGGAGGATGTCCATGTCAGCCGGAGAGTCAATTATGGCTCCCAGTTTGCAGTCATCAACAAACTTCATTAGCCATAGTCCTCCTGTGTTTGCCTGTACTTCTGAGAAGTATATGCCAAACAGTAGGGGTCCCAGGACCGAGCCTTGTGGGACACCACTTGTGACTGTTTTAGAGTTGGAACTGGAGCCCGCTATTCTTACTGTGTGAGTTCTGTCTGTAAGCCAGTTGGCAACCCATCTCATGATGTAGGGATTTATGTTCAGGCTGGTGAGTTTTTCTGTAATACCCGAGTGAGGAATGGTGTCAAAACCCTTGCCGAGGTCAAGGTGGGCTGTGTGAACCACCTTTCCCCAGTCTATGGCCTTGATGACTGTCTCAAAGAAGTCAACCAGGTTTAATAGGCATGATCTTCCCTTAACAAAGCTGAACTGGGTCAGGTCAAGTGTTTGGAGGTTCCCAATGTTTTTGTTAATGAGTTCCATGATGATGCGCTCCATAGCCTTGCAGACCAGGCTAGTCAGACTTATGGGGTGATAGTTACCAGGGTCACTTGTGACCCCTCCTTTGTGGAGAGGAATAACCATTGTCGTGTGCCATTCTATGGGCACATAGGCTGTGGAGAGGTTAAGGTTGAACAGCGTGTTTAGTTGGGGGGTTGTTTCATTCTATAGTTCATGCAGGATGCAGCCTGGGACACCATCTGGTCCCATTGATGCTGTGTTTTTGGCTTTTGAAAGGGCTGTTTTCACCTGTGCGCCTGTGATTTTTGGGACACTACACTTTTCCGGTATTGTTGTGGGCCCTTTTGAGGTGAGAGGGGGGTGAAGTTTGCACTGAATCTATCTGACAGGATGTTGACAATATCAGTAGGTTCAGTATATTTTGTGCTATTTTGCACTAGTTCAGTGCATATCTCCGAGTTGCCACTTAGATTCTTAACATAGCTAAAGAAGGCTTTGTGGTTATCTTTTGAATCCTTTGCTATTTTTCTTTTGAAGTTAGCCCTGGATGATTTCATGAGGGACCTCAGTTTCTTACTGATACTGATTAGGGATGTCTTTCCTTCTTGGGATTTGCTTTTTTTCTGAACTAGTTTCCTCCTTCTATTGTATAGCCTGTTTATTGCTGGGGTCCACCAAACTGGTTTACTTCTCTTAGAGGAGTGAGTCTTGGTTTTGCTAGGGATGGCACGATCCATGCATCTTTGTAGGTGCTCATAGAGTGCATTTGTAAAGGTTTCTGCAGCTTGGGCAGCGTTATCCTTTAGCATGGGGGCTGTGAAAGTTACCTCCTCTATCTTAAGTAAGGTGAAGTTTGCTTTAGAAAAGTTTTTTATTGTGGTTTTCTTAGTTGGGGGTGGTGGTGGGGTGTGGACATCCAGAGTAATTAGTTTATGGTCTGATCTAACCAGTGACAGGTTGACCTCCTGGAACACCTGTCACCCATGTTGGTGATGACCAGGTCCAATATGTTTTCACCTCTGGTAGGGGAGTTTACCAGCTGATCCAGGGTGTTTGAGTTGATGAATTCCAGGAAGTGCTGGGCCTGGGAATTTGTACATGAGTAGTTTTCCCAGTGAATGGTAGGGTAATTGAAATCGCCCAATATCAGGGTGTTTGGTAGGACCTTCATGTTTTCCATTGCCTCCAGAAAGGTGGAGTGGTGGTCCTGGGTCATGGAGGGTGATCTGTAGCAGGCAACAATTTGCATTGCAGATTTGCCTGATGTTAGTTGCACATGGATGATCTCAGAGGTATCATGCTGTGCCACTAACCTGGAGGTGTAGGTATCCTTGATGAATATGGATACACCCCCTCCTTTTGTGTTTCGGTCCATGTTCTGTGGCTGAAACATGTGGTATGAGTTGTAGCCCGGTAATTCTGGGGTGCTCTCTGGAGCCTTGAACCAGGTTTCAGTTACTGCACAGATGTCGACGTTGTCCATACTGAGGAGTGCTTCGAGCGCATGCATTTTGAAATTTAAACTCCTGGCATTGAGTAGCATAACCCTCAGTTTTTTGTTAATTGTGCTGTTTACGGAGGAGGGTTTGACTTTTGAGGCTTGCCTAAAAAAGGCACTATGGGGGCAGCAAGAGCCTTGGCCAGTATTCGAAAGGTTAGGGGTGACAGGTGCAAGCCGTCTCTTGTGAAGCAACACGGCTTGTCGAGCATGTCGTCCCAGGCTGACAGACACTGGATCCCCTTTGAATGACACCAGAAGCTTAGCCAATTGTTGAAATTCATCATTTTTTTCTTTATACTGAGGTATCATTCTTTGTAAGGGCAGGATGCTACTCAGGGTCAGGGTCATACCAGCCTGGGCTACATGATCAGAGAGCTCTTCCATGTCTCTTTTCATGTAGTCCAGTGAGGTACATCTCAGGTCATTCACACCAACATGAACAATGACAGAGTCAAATTTATATTATTCTGGAGTGACCTGAGTGCTTGTGTTATGTGGCAGATTCTGGCTCCCGACAGGCAGCTAACAGAAACCTTCTGCTTGTCCAGCCTTATGAATGGGATGTCAATGTGCCTGACTATAGAATCACCTATTACTAGTGTGTTAGGTATGTTATTTCGCCTTAAGAGCTGTGATTGTGCGGCACACTGATTTTGTGTTTTATGTGTTGTCTGGTTTGTGACGGGAAGTGCAGGTTGTTTGGGTGTCTGCATTGGCGGTCTCTGATGTTTTTGCAGGTTTTTATTTAGAGCCTCCGAGTATGATTTTGTGCATTTATGTGTATTTTTTGCCAGTGCTGTTTTAGTAGGTCTGTGTGCAGCTATAGTTGTGGTGCAAGTATAAACCTTCTCCTCTTGATTGTCTGTTCCAGTCTTGTGTGGAGACAGTTTAGCTACCAGTTTGGCTGTATAATTGCATCTCTTGCATATGTTAGTGTTTTGTGGTAGGAGTAGAGGGTTGTCTGTGTACATGAGGCAGTTGTAACATTGCCTCAGGATACCCAGATTCACCAGCTGGACTGGAGAGTGCACCTGAAGTTGCCCTTTGGTCATGCCTGAATAGTAGGGTGAGCTGCTTAGTTGCTTGGTTGGTGAGGGGTGAATAAAGAGCCTTGCCCTGCTGGGCAATCAGTGTCAGGGTATATTAGTGCTTGCTATTAGGTCTGAGCAAGTGCTGGGCTTTAAGATGCTTTTTGAGTGCTTAGGTTGAGAGTTAGACTAGTTTCAAGGGAAAAACTGAAGAGGAGACTTAGTGGAGCCGGGAATAATTTAACCGTAGCTAACCGGTACTGCCTAGTGAGAAAAATTGTGCATACGTGGTTTTTATAGTAGGGAAATGAAACAGATGAAATTAGCCCAAAGTGGCCAATAAACTACTAACATCTGGGCTGGAACCACTCCTCCAGGGATAGATAGGTTGGTCAAAGCTCCCCTCTCTCACAGATGAACAGAGAAACTTCCTTCTATCCAAGTAAGGTATGGGCAACTTAGAAACTAGTATCACAGCCCTGAATTCAGCACTAGCCTGAAAGCTGACCTATACTAGATTAGAAAGGCGGGAAACAAGGATTTATTTTTTTTGTTTTTTTTGTTTTTTTTGAAAAGATAAGGCAAAAATAGTAAAAAATATACTTAAAACAGCTTTAAATGACTACAAATGATCAGAAAAGGCTATCACACTTTGGTGTGTAGCCTACAACAGCTAAACAAATTATTTAAACAAAAAACAAGTTTGTTAAAAGTGCAGGCAGTCAAATAAGTACAATATGTGAAAAAAAAACAAGCTTTTAAATCACAATAAACACTGGAAAATCTGTGTTTAGGCAGAAAACAGTTATGTACAGCAAGAAAGTACAGAAAACTGATACTTAATCACTCCAAAGTATCTCTCCTAAGCTAGAAGGCTTGTATCAGTTTAAGGCTTTCTAGTGGTACCCAGTAGGTTAGTTACAGGAAAGATGGGAAACAAGCGCAGATGTGTTTTTTTTAAACCAGAAAGTTGAAAGAGATGGGCAAACTGTCCAAATGGTCAATAAACTACAATTGCTGGGCCAAGAACCTTTCCCCTCATGGTAGACAGGCTACCTAGTGCTTACCACTCCCACTGATAAGTTAGAAGGTTTTCCTCCAACACAGAAAGGCTTGTGGGGCTCAGAAGCCTACCAGCAGTCCTGGAGACAGCAACTCTGTATCTGGACTAGGCTGGTTACAGGAAAGGTGGGAAACAAGTGCAAGTGCGGCTTTTAAACCAGAACGTTGAAAGAGATGGAAAAAAACTGCCCAAATGGCCAATAGATAGAGTTTCTGGGCCAGGAGCCACTCCTCTTGTGGTAGATAGGCTAACTAATGCTTACCACTCCCACTGATAAGCTAGAAGGATTCCCTCCAACACAGAAAGGCTTGGGAGGCTCATAAGCTTACTAAGAGTCCTGGATACAGCAAATTTGTACCTGGGACTAGACTAGTAACAGGAAAGGCAGGAAACAAGTGCAAACACAGGCTTTTAAATCAGAAGGTTGAATGAGATGAAAAAGCTTCCCAAATGGCCAATAAACTATAATTTTTGTGCCAGAAGCCACTCCTCCTGTGGTAAATAGGTTACCTAGTGCTTACCACTCCCACTGATAAGCTAGAAGGCTTCTCTCCAACACAGAAGGGCTTGGGGGGGGGCTCAGAAGCTTATCAACAGTCCTGGATACAGCAAATCTGTACCTGGATTACACTAGTTATAGGAAAGGTGGGGACCAAATGCAAAATGGGCTTTTAACCAGAAAGTAGAATGATATGGAAAAACTGCCCAAATGGCCAATGAACTACAATTCCAGGGCCAAAACCCACTCTTCCCATGGCAGATAGGCTACCTAGTGCTTACCACTCCCACTGATAAGCTAGAAGGCTTCCCTCCAACACAGAAAGGCTTGGGAGGCTCAGAAGCTTACCAACAGTCCTGGATACAGCACGTCTCTATCTGGAATTGACTAGTTACAGGAAAGGCAGGAAACAAGCTTAGATTTTTTTTTGTTACAGAAAAGCAGCAAAAACAGCAGTAAATACAATTCAAATTGCAGTGCAGGCCAGCACACCCGAGCGATAAGAAACATTTTTACAAGTGGGGGTAATTGGTATCACAGAGACTGCTACTTTCAGCATGTTACTTGGTACTTTTATAAAGCTGAATATAAATTATAATTATAACTGCAGTGCAAGGAGAAGTGGTTTGAGTTGAGCGCTACTTGTTTTTTTATACTTGATTTTGACTGGCATTCCAGTAATATATTTAAACAGTAATTTATTTTTTCATGCTTCACAACCTTTTTGTTTCCATCTAGATATTAAGTAAGCTGTTATGTAATGAATGCAGTGAAATATTTTTTTTCTTCTCCACTTCATTTTGTCCTGATTGGACTCTCATAATGGCGGTTTGGCACCCAGGGCAGCGTATTTAATTAAAGTCCCAGTTTTTGTGGTTTTGGGCATAACTCCACCCATTTCTGGTTGGTCACACTCCTTCCCATTGGCCCTACCCATTCAGCTGTCTCCAGCTGTCCCCCTTTGATTTGAAGTCACCAGCCGTCACTGCAAAAAGGAGATATGATTTCAAACATTATGCTGACTGTAGCTCTAAGGACTTGGTTTATTTAGCAAAGTGCACTAAATGTTCTGTATTTTATATAGGTAAGACCAACTGTCCCTTAGAGAATGGGTAAGAGAGCATTTATATGACATTAACAGAGAAGACGATAGCAATGCCTTAGCAAGACACGTGTTGAATAATGATTTAACACATAAATTAAAATTTCTGGCTGTAGAGTTGATTAGTAAAAGCATGAGACTAGGTAATGTGAAGAATCATACAGAGACACATGAGATGAGGTGGATCATGAAATTGCAAGCTGACAAAAATTGGGGTTTAAACAATAGGGTTAGTTTGAAACCATTCTTATTAGATAGATCCCTAAAACACTGATATTTGCTGCCTTATTATTTTTTTGTTTGTTTTTTTGTTTGATTTTTTTAGATTGTATATATTTTTAGCGATGGTGTCTAGATATTTATTTTCATATTTTTATATAGTATGCTCTGAACAATTGATTATGTAGTTGCACTATGAGAATATTCTTGAATCGAGAAGGTGGCCTTCACAATGTATTATACAAGTTAAATCAATAGTGACATCTTGTGGCCAGTATATGAATGGCATATATATATATATATATATATATATATATATATATATATATATATATATATATCTCCACACCCCCACCAGGGACAGCAATATCCTAGACTTGGTCATTACCAACATGGGCGACCAATGTTCCACACCAGTGGTCAATTCCTCATTAGTCAGATCCGACCACAAGCTAATCACCCAAGACATCCACATCCCACTCCTACCCCCCATTAGGAAAGCCACTGTAAAAAATTTCTCCAAAGCCAACTTCACGCTTCTTAAGACAGAAGTGGCAAACTTCATGACACCCATGCAGACGGACAATAGAGGTATGACTGCTGAATCCTACAAAAATGCACTATATAAGCACTTACACGAGTGCATGGATCATGCTATCACTAACAGAACCAAGATGCTATCCTCCAAAAAAAGGAAGCCAATCTGGTGGTACCCTGCCATAAACAAACTCTACAACAGAAGAAAGAAACTGTTGCAAAAAAGAATAAAATCCCATAAATGGAGGAACTCCCTGGTCAGCCTCAGTAAGAAGCTGACATCCCTTATAAAATCCTCTAAAGCTAGTTACGAAAACAAAATTGCCACTGATTCTAAAGACAACCACAAAGCATTCTATAGCTATGTCAAGAATCTCAATGGCAACACTCAGATCTGCTTTGAGTTACAGCACAATGACACTAAATATACAGAACCAACTGATATTGCCAACATCCTGGCAGATAGGTTCAGTGCTAACTTTATCCATCTCTCACCCCCTAAAGGGCCCATCTCTATACCTGAAGAATGCAAAGTTCCTGTAATCACGGCTGCACAGGTAAAAACCACACTCTCCAAAGCCAAGAACACAGCATACATGGGACATGACAACATCTCAGGCTGTGTTCTACATGAACTACAGAATGAACTGGCACCCCACCTAAGCACCATGTTCAATCATAGCCTCACCTCAGGCTTTGTGCCCACTGAATGGTGCACAGCGACAGTTATCCCACTCCATAAAGGGGGAGCCACCACGGACCCTGGGAACTACCGCCCCATTAGCCTAATGAACCTGATCTGCAAGGCAATGGAAAGTATCCTCATGGAACTTATAAACAAAGACATTGGTAACCTCCAAACTCTGGACCCCACCCAGTTTGGATTTGTAAAAGGCAGATCATGTCTCTTAACCTGATAGACTTCTTTGAAGCAGTCACTAAAGCCGTAGATGAGGATAAGGTGGTTCACACAGCCTATCTAGATCTCGCCAAGGCTTTTGACACCATCTACCACTCTGGAATTATAGATAAAGTCACTAAACTAGGTATAAATCCCTATGTCACAAGATGGGTTGCCAACTGGCTCACTGACAGAACCCACCCTGTGAAAGTAGCAGACTCCAAATCCAACTTCAGACCAGTGACAAGTGGAGTACCAGAGGGTTCAGTCCTGGGTCCTCTCCTGTTTGGTATCTACTTTTCTGAAGTACAGGCTAAAACAGAAGGTCTTTGGCTAATGAAGTTCGCAGATGACTGCAAGCTAGGAGCCATAATCAAAACTCCTAACGATGTGGACATCCTACAAAAGGGCCTCACTTAGATAGATGCCTGGTGTCAAAAACATGGTCTCAAGCTCAATGCCAAAAAGTGCATTGTCACCCCCTTGGTAAAAACTCTGTACCCATGAGCTACCACATAGGTGGTAATCTACTTAACACCAAAAGTGTGATGAGACCTTGGGACACAGGTGGACAGTAGTCTCTCCTTTGATAATCACATCGCCACAGTAGGCAATCCTTCTACATGGCACACCTCATCACAAAAGGTTTCTCATCCAGGAAAAAAGAGGTCATTGTTCCCCTCTACTCGTCACTCATTAGACCCATTATAGAGTACAACACCCCTTTTGGTATGTACCTCACAAGACATCTACAACAGCTGGAAAAGCTGCAGAAATACCTCACAAAGAGGATTACTGGCCTCAAACAGATGCCCTATGCAGACTGTCTCAAAAAACTCCAGCTTTACTCCGTCACATATCGCCTACTCAGAGGCGATCTCTGCCTAACTTACAAAGCTATGTCAAACCCAGAGCTGTTGGACATGCTCCACTTAAAGAAATCCCAATCCCTCCAAGCTACATGCTCTAGGGACCTAAACCTTGTCACCACAATAAACAGAACATGCTGGAGGGATAGATTCCTGTCCCAGAGAGTTACCATACTCTGAAATAAACTATCTATCTATATCAAACAAAGCTCCTCATTAGCACTCTTCAAGAAGAATCTTGATGATTGGATGGGAAATAGAAAATTCACCCCAGGGATCACCTCTGGGGCTCTGCTCAACAGGGCCACAGGGAAATAATTTTCTTGGGGGGGTGAAAGCCAGGGTAGCTTTTGGGCTAGGCTTATATAGGCCCTAGGGCCAAAAGCCTAGTACCTACCTATGAACCTATATATATATATATATATATATATATATTATTTTTCTTCTTTTTCTATAGATGTCATTTTTGTATGAACTACCATTGAATGCTTTTGATGATGTCTTACCATAGTGTTATATACATATATATTCTTTAGGGTCAAGTGACTGTATTGTGTTTTTAAAATTTTAAACTTTATAATTGAGTTTACTGATTGGTTAATTGATTTGTGATGCCATTCAAACTTGACTAACAATGCTGGCTTTATATGTCTAATGAAGTGTCCAGGCAGGACACGAAAGCACTTACTACATTAAAATATTTAGCTCCTAAGTTACCATGGTGTGTTTCTCTCATTGCTGCTAAATAATTAAGCAGTACAAGCACTGATTTTTTTTTTTGTGCTCAACTTCAGGTTGAGAGGGGGCTCTAATCTGAGGACTGCCCAGGGCACCAGCTGACCTAGCTATGGCTCTGTGTATGACCACATCAGTATGTAGGTTTTACTGAAATATGTAACTTTATGAATAGGCTTTGCAGGGAAACAAATTAAATCAACCAGAAGGTGAGAAGGGAGTACACTATCAGTGCCAAATTTCAAGCTAATACACAATAACTTATCAGACAAGGAGGCAATATCTAAATACATTTAAAAGGCCTCTAAGTTACATGAAAAAGTGTGTGATCCTGATAATCAGTCAGGATGCAATAATTCAAACTTATTTGGAATATCCAAAGGATAAAACTGCCCTGGCATCAAACATAAAGTAATATAACAATCTCGCTCTACTGTTGGTGAAAACTGTCTTTTCGACCAAATTGTGTCAATAAAACAGCTATCTTCCATTCCAACAATCAACCTAAGCTTTTGATTTGTTTAATTGTCTATTAGCATTTGTTTACAAAGATTGTCCATTTGAGCATAAGTTGCCCATTTTCATTAGAAACCAGCGAGAAAAGCTCCAAGTCAGGATGCACTAAAGAGCACTGAACCCCTGTGACTAGCACTTGCTCTAGAACCTGCTGAAAAGCACTAGGAAGCCTTAAACTGATACAAGCACTCAACTCTCCTTGTTAAAAAGGAGAAATTAATTGTAGGCACTAAACAGCCTGTAATTGCAAAGTACTTTGCAAAGGTAAGGGAAAACAGCTCTTGGACTTTACCAAAAAAGCACCTAAACAGGCATGTCCAAGGGTCAGCTTCCGGTGATTTCTTCTGTCCACCTGGTGAATTTGAGCATACTGGGGCAATGCAGCAACTGCCTCATGTACACAGACAACCCTCTCCTCCTACCACCCAACACTACAACCTGCGAGAGATGCACTTACATAGCCAAACTGGAAGCAAAGCTCTCTCCAGCCAAGATTGTGCTAGGCAGTCAAGAGGAAAAGGTTAACACCTGCACTACACCTCAAGCAACACATAGCCCTTCAAAGCCCACACCATCAACACCCACACATAGCAACACTAAACCCACATATGTGGAGGCCCTTAACATTAACCTGCCCAAGCAACAAGGACCTCTGAAGTTGAAATGCAAACAAACACCAATCACAACAAAAGTGACACATAGCTCACAACACCAGCGTGCCACCCAACAACAGCCCCGAAGACAAGACAACATACCCAACACTTTAGTCAAAGGTGACTCTATAGTCGGGCATACTGATGTCCCACTCACCAGGCTGAGCAAGGAGAAAATTACAGTCAGCTGCCTGTCGGGTGCCAGGATCCACCACATAACGCATGCACTCAAGTCACTACACAACAAGTACAAATATGACTCTGTCATTGTCCATGTTGGAGTGAATGACTTGAGACGTACCTACCTGGACTACATGAAAAGAGACATGGAAGAGCTCTCGGATCGTGTGGCCCATGTGTGTATATGTGTGTGTTTGTGTGTGTGTGTGTGTGTGTGTGTGTGTGTGTGTGTGTGTGTGTGTGTGTGTGTGTGTGTGTGTGTGTGCATTGCCAGAAATCCAGAGACACAAAATCTCAAATGATAACAAAACCAAAACATACCTGTTGAAACATACAATAACAGAAAATGTCATTTCTATAATCACACCTAACCAATAACACGTAACCCACACTAACTACAAAGAAAACAATGATTAATAAAACACCAACACAAATAATAATAATAATGATAATAATAATAACAGCCTAATAAAACCATCAAAGCAAATTTGTATGAATAGTAGTAGTATTAGGAAAAGGGCTTTTTGGAAGGTAGAGCGCAGGGTTAGGGGCAGGGATGGGGTTAGCACATATGAGTAAGGATGAGCTGCTAGGTATGATGTCCAAAGAACTCATGCATTAAAATCAACAATGGCTCAGTATGCAAATGTAAAGCAGACACCGTATGCATATATTTAAAACTAGGAGCTGAACTCAGACTTTTCTGATATGTGAATCAATAATTTGATGTTAAAATTTGAACATATAAGTTTTAGGGATAGTTCTGTTAGATGGTTCAGTAGCTACTAAACAGACAAGTACTTTAATGTTATAATGGATGTAAGTATCTCAGAGGCTGACACCTTTACTCACAACAAAGGCCTTATACTAGGCCTATTTCTGATTTCTCTTTTCAGTAACTAGTGATATGCTAATTGCTTAAACATCCTCAATTGTGTACAACAAGCAGCAAACAGGTGCAGGAGAATCTCCAAACCAAATTTAACAGACTGAAGCATTGGCTATCAATGACCTATCTGTTAATTAGAAAATGTCAAAAATCTTTGGCACTCAACAAAGAGTAAGTGAAGTCAAGAATCTCAAGCTACAGGATCCTCTGAATAATCTGATAGGTATGGTTAAACAATTAAAGAATCTGTCATTCCTATTATGTTTTTTTCATCATGTTGCAAAATGTATCAGTGAGGTACTGAATTATCGAAGCAGCTTAAGTTGAGTTAAAGAATTACTAGTTTTCTCATTCTCAAATTTGAAAGGGCTATTATCAGAAAGCTGGTAATATTGAAGTTAGGGCATGCTTTTCTAGCAAACCCCAATTAATAAGATCCGTAGGATTACAGCACACTCTGAGGGTTATAACTGTATAATATATATCATGCCACATCGGAGGCAATCATACAAGTACACGCAACTTCAGTTTATAGTTCTTCAAAGACATCATGATATCATGCACGGCTATGTGATTTGCAAATTTCCCATTATATAATGAAAATACTCATGTGAGGTGATACTTATTCATAGTCGGCCTTAGGCATAGGCCAACTAGGCGGCTGCCTAAGGTGCCACTCTAGCAGGGACGCTTTTCTAGTAATCTGGATGGTGTAGGTAGACCAGGATGGGGGCACAAATGGTGTTGGAGAGGCACTGAGGAGACCTTTTGCCTAGGGCACCAGCTGACCAAAGACTGGTCCTGTACTTATTGGAAGTCAAAATGCTTTTATTAGTGCTTAGAATACTGCATCCTATTTTCATGAGACACAGTGAACAGCACTCCTAAATATGGGATAATAAATATATATATATATATATATATATATATATATATATATATATATATATATATATATATATATATATAAACAGTGTGCCATGAGATGAGACTGTATTTTGTCCAGTAAAATATATGATCATAATTTTACTGATTAGCATCTCTGCCCTTCTTATCAACATTCTCTTCATATCACCTTTATTGTGTCTACCAAATAAATACTTGGAACAAAATCTCAGAAACTTGCAAGAAATCCTTGCCCCCTGTTTAAGCATCTCACCATTCCATCATTACTTATAGTCCCTTCTTTGAGAAGTGCACAGGAGTGTATAGTAAGGATAAGATGTTATCCCCTGAAAAATGTGGTTTTATTAGGGGCCTTTACTGTATTGCAGATACTATTTTATATGGAAAAGGATTTGTTGATGCTGTGTCTGTGGACCTGAAAAGACTTTTCTGATATGTGAATCAATAATTTGATGTTAAAATTTGAACATATAAGTTTTAGGGATAGTTCTGTTAGATGGTTCAGTAGCTACTAAACAGACAAGTACTTTAATGTTATAATGGATGTAAGTATCTCAGAGGCTGACACCTTTACTCACAACAAAGGCCTTATACTAGGCCTATTTCTGATTTATCTTTTCAGTAACTAGTGATATGCTAATTGCTTAAACATCCTCAATTGTGTACAACAAGCAGCAAACAGGTGCAGGAGAATCTCCAAACCAAATTTAACAGACTGAAGCATTGGCTATCAATAACCTATCTGTTAATTAGAAAATGTCAAAAATCTTTGGCACTCAACAAAGAGTAAGTGAAGTCAAGAATCTCAAGCTACAGGATCCTCTGAATAATCTGATAGGTATGGTTAAACAATTAAAGAATCTGTCATTCCTATTATGTTTTTTTCATCATGTTGCAAAATGTATCAGTGAGGTACTGAATTATCGAAGCAGCTTAAGTTGAGTTAAAGAATTACTAGTTTTCTCATTCTCAAATTTGAAAGGGCTATTATCAGAAAGCTGGTAATATTGAAGTTAGGGCATGCTTTTCTAGCAAACCCCAATTAATAAGATCCGTAGGATTACAGCACACTCTGAGGGTTATAACCATCATTGCCTCTCCCTAAAGAATGCAAGGAGGCTTACTATTTTATTTATTTAACATTTGTTTACCAGGAAGTCCGACTTGGAATGAGACAATTTTCAGCAGAGACCCAGGAAGAAATGCTCCAAATGCATGTCTTTGTAATGCAGGAGGAAACCTGATCACCTGGAGGAAACCCACACAAATGCAGGGAGGACATGCAGCCTCCACATGGAGGGCACCTTAGCCAAGAATTGAAATGGAGGACCTCTTGTTGTGAGGTGACAGTACAAACCACTCCACCACTGCGCAGGTAAAGTCAAATTTGTGCTGTATGTTTGAGCTACTAGACTTTGAATACTGCCTGCTACTAGCTCATAGGGTAAAACATCCGGATATCATTATATTATAGAAGAAAGCAGGTCTATTAAGTTAATAAGTTTAGCATTTAGGTTATTTATGAGTGAAAATGCATGAAAATGCATTTAGGAAAGCTGGCCATACACCTGGGAATCAAGTACCATAGCAGGTCAGAAAGAACAAATCATTACCTTGTTTAAAACAAATATTCTGCTGATGAACATGTGTGTGCATACACATTTGAGTATGCTTGCATGTGTGTGTGTGTGTGTGTGTGTGTGTGTGTGTGTGTGTGTGTGTGTGTGTGTGTGTGTGTGCATGTGAGTGTGTGCACACACGCGCATGTGTGTGTGTATGTGTGTGTGTCTGTGTGTGAGTGTGTGCGCACGCACGCCTGTGTGTGTGTGTGTCTGTGTGTGTGTGTGTGTGTGTGTGTGCGTGTGCGCGTGCGTGTGCGTGTGTGTGTGTGTGTGTGCGTGTGTGCACGCGCGTGTGTGTGTGTGTGTGTGTGTGTGTGTGTGTGTGTGTGTGTGTGTGTGTGCGTGTGTGTATGTACTAGCAAACAGGTGTCCCCTACTATAATTCTGAGACTTGTAATGGCAAGCCCCAGAATAGCACAGAATAGGTATGAAAATGTAGAATAGTAAATAAAGAACATTGCTGTTCACCTTTAAAGTCCCCCTGCACTCTCCAATGTGGGGAGGCCAACCCTACCAACTGAAAAAAAAATGCATGTACCTACTCCAGTTTGATATACCTCAGCAAAAAAGGATTACTCTGACAAATGGCTGTCTTTGATTTGGTATGTATAACTGCATTTTCACTCATTCATCTTATTATTCTGGTGCTTTCAGTTATGAGTCATGGAATATAAGATGGTTGGTGTGTGTGTGTGTGTGTGTGTGTGTGTGTGCGTGCGTGCGTGTGTGTGTGTGCGTGTGTGCGTGTGTGTGTGTGCGTGCGTCCGTGTGTGCATGTGTGTGTGTGTGTGTGTGTGTGTGTGTGTGTGTGTGTGTGTGTGTGTGTGTGTGTGTGTGTGTGTGTGTGTGCGCTTGTGCGCACGTGTGTGTGTGTGTGTGTGTGTGTGTGTGTGTGTGTGTGTGTGTGTGTGTGTGTGTGCGCGTATGCTTATCCTGGATACCAAACTCAAATCACTTCTGTATTGATGATTTAATTGACTTCATAGCACACTTAGTGACTATGCTAGAGATATCTCATGTTGCATTGCATTACATAACTGTGTAGAGTAGTTGTGCAATAATGGCTTGCACTGTATTGCATAACTGCATAGCTGGGAAACTGTAGGCCAGACATATTTGCTTGTCACTGTTTAGCATGCATTATGCTGATTCACTAGCATGTTGTACATTATTACATCTGTCTGGATTGTCATGATTATGGAGAATCTTGAAGTATACGTAAAGCACATTACTTGTTACATGTAGGTATCCTGGTAAGCCTCTTTTTATATGGTTGACCACAGCAAAATAATGCCATTTAAGTAAACCACAAGTAAAGTTAGACAAAGAAAATGTACTGATTTTGTTTTTAGCCTTCATTTAAGTCAACCCAACATTTATGGGTTTCCTAAAATATGGCTAGATGAAACCATTTTAACTTCTATTGCAAATAAGTACACAACAATTTCACTGATACATATATACTGTCATTTTTAATGTAAATATTAAGACCTGATTTCCTCTAGAATAGTAGTGATGTTAGTATAAGATTACACTGATACCAACATTTAACACTATCTAGTACTGTTTCTGGCATCAGCAACTGTTTTATTGCAGCCATTATTTCTATCACAGTAATATTGCCTTACTAAATTTGCAGTTCAGACTATCACCTTCTGCTATAACTAGATTAGCCTTCAGACTGTTAAATGTTCTAATTCACTCTAACTCAGTAAATGCGTGTCTTTAAAAATTAAACCTGCTATGTTTCTTATTTTTTGTTACTGATATTTATGTTCATTGTAACTATGGATCATTTCTCCCTCGGGCCTCCATTAAACATGGGCCATGATCAAGCTGGACACCAGAGTCATCAAACAACAGACAAAAAAAAGAAAAGGTATGGGCTGTTTTTATTTGCATGCTCACTGGGGAATGATATCCAGAGACCTCAGCCATACTTGCAGTGTCTAACCAAAATACACATACTTGCTGTATCCAGCAATCAGTTAATTTAATTTGAAAATAAAATGAAAACTCAGTTCTATTAAATAGTTTTATCTTTCTATATGCTACATCACCTTTTATAATCATATCAAAATTTACATCATCTTAACTACACAATTTCCAACAAACTACACAACTTTGAACAATGCTCATAACAATCCTAGCATATTTTCTATATGATCATTTCTCACTGTTGTCTTTATTTTTTTCTGTAAAACATTTACATAAATTAAATGAAATGAGAATGTTGTGTCTTTCGGCTTTTCCCGGTTAGGGGTCACCACAGCGGAACTCCGGTCCGCTAATGATTGGCAGTAGACTTTTACATGCCGAGTTGCCAGCCCTGATGCACAACCTTCAACGAAGGTACGCCCATTCATGCATGTCTCCATACAGAAGACGCTCTAGCTGAGAATCGAACAGGACAACGTCTTACTGTGGGGCAGCAATGCTACTGCAGCACCACCACCGGAGATCTTTAAATTAAATTAAATGAGAATAGATGTCTTAAAATGCAACATGTAAAATTTACATTTTAAAGAAAATCCTTATGACAGATTTTAATAGACATTACACGGATTTGTTATTTAAGACATTTAGGAATTAAATAGCAATTTCTTAAATTTGTATTTTGCTGTTCTTTGCCAAAACATTTTAAAAAATTTTAACAGATTCTCATCACAATGTGACTTATTCAAGATAGCAACTACTGGACATTTTATGTCAGTGGCCTCATAAGGCCCTGGGAAATAGTTTGATAACTACCTCCCTTGCTCATGTACTTATCTCAAAAGCTGCAAACACTTAAAATGTTTTTGCTATTTAGGTTCATAGGTCCATAGGTTTATAGGTTGGTACTAGGCTATCGGCCCTAGGGCCTATACAAGCCTAGCCATAACAATTCCTTGGCTATTACTTCCCTGGTCCCCTGTCTAACAGGGTGATTGACGTGATCCCTGGGGTGAATTTCCTATCTCCCATCCAATCGTCAAGGTTCTTTTTGAAGAGTGCAAAAGAGGTGCTCAGCTTCACATGTATGGGCAGTCTATTCCAGAATATGAGGAGTCTCTGAGTCAGGAACCTATCCCTCCAGCATGTTTTGTTCATTGTGATGACCGGGTTTAGATTCCCTGGAGCATGTGACTCTGAGGGATTGAATTTCTTTAAGTGTAGCATGT
The DNA here is from genome assembly GCF_019279795.1 of Protopterus annectens. Lineage (NCBI taxonomy): Eukaryota > Metazoa > Chordata > Ceratodontiformes > Protopteridae > Protopterus > Protopterus annectens. Next base: position 460,150,140 of record NC_056725.1, on the reverse strand, counting down.
CCAACAGCTTTGGGTTTAACATGACCTTATATGTTAAGCAGATATCGCCTCTGAGCAGGCGATATGTGACAGAGTATAGCTGGAGTTTTTTTAGACAGCCAGCATAGGGCATCTGCTTTAGGCTTGTGATTCTTTTAGTGAGGTATTTCTGTGGCCTTTTCAGTTGTTGCAGATGTCTTGTGAGGTACATACCAAACGGGGCGTTGTACTCTATAATGGGTCTAATGAGGGATGAGTACAGTGGGGCAATGACCTCTTTTTTTCTGGATGAAAAGCCCTTAATGATGAGGTGTGCCACATAGAAGGATTTCCTAACTGTTGTGGCAATGCGGTTATCGAAGGTGAGACCACTGTCCACTTGTGTCCCTAAATCCCTTATCACACTTTCGGTGTTTGGTGTACTTCCCCTTATGTGGTAATTCACGGGTACATGGTTTTTTCCAAAGGGGATAACTATACTCCATATATTTCCTCCATTATCATACTGTGTTGTTCGTTTTATTTAACTTGATCAATATTTAAAACTTATGTTGGTAACAGCCTGTTCTGGCCTAGTGCAGGGGCCATCTTGAAGACAGCAGTGTTTACTGTAGTGAGAGAATTTTAATTGCTGCTATTTCTAAGTAGCTGAGCATTACTGGCTCAAATTCATAGCTGTTTCTCATTGGATCTCTTGATTTCTTTTGCCACGTTATACTGTGACCAGCCATGCTGAGTGAGTGCACTGCAACCTAAGTTCTAGCTGAATAATATGTAATGTGTGCAAGTCGATATCTTTACAGAAATGACAACTCCTTTCATTTTGCAGGCACTAGGCACTATTGTGCTCTGGGCCGAAACTTGTGCTAATTTGTACTAACTTGCTACATCTATGGTTGACATTTACTGGAACATGAATGCCACTTGTGGCTTCTCTTAACGTGCCTGTTTTTCATTAAATATGTTTTCATTTTTAATAGGGATAGTTTTAAGAGTTTCACTTTTAAATGTATGTGCTTTATATTTCCTAGGTTTAATGTGAATTTTATTCAGACAGATTAGCCCCAGTGAAATTGGCAACTACTATTGAATTGATAATATTTCTTTATTTTCTGTATTACTAACTTTCACAGCAACAACTCCCACACTTTCATATGTTCACATGTATAAGATTTTAGCATATGATTTTTTAAACACACATCTCTTTATTCAACTCACATACCAAATACTTCTGCAGAGCAATCCCCATGCATGATGTGCATTTTCATTAGCTGTCAGCTGAAGAATTTACATCCAAGTTCAATTATCACTATATATTTTGGTTGTTCTTATATTTATTTAAATTAACTCTTTCCAGCCCATAATACTTTCAGATTTTTAACTCTTCATATCTGTTTATGTCAGTCCTTCTACTGAGTGATTCTTATTCATTGTACTTAATAATTTCCTTTCTTCCTTGCCCTCCATTCAACTCCACCTCAAATTTGCTTCCATGAACTTTGTTCACTATCATTGCTTCTCTGCATTTACTTTGCATTTGGCATCATAGGTTCATAGGTTCATGGGCTGGTACTAGACTATTGTCCCTAGGGCCTATACAAACCTAGCCATAACAATTCCCTGGCTATTTCTTCCCACAGTATTTACTTCCCTGGACCTGTGTATAGCAGGGCGACTGACATGATCCCCGGGGTGAATTTCCTATCTCCCATCCAATCATCAAGGTTCCTTTTAAAGAGGGCCAAAGAGGTGCTCTGCTTGACATGTATGGGCAGTCTATTCCAGAGTCTGGGGAGTCTCTGGGTCAGGAACCTATCCCTCCAGCATGTTTTGTTCACTGTGATGACAAGGTTTAGATCCATGGAGCGTTTGTCTCTGAGGGATTGGGATTTCTTTAAGTGTAGCATGTCCAACAGCTCTGGGTTGACATGGCCTTGTATGTTAAGCAGAGATCACCTTTGAGTAGACGATATGCGACAAGAGTATAGATGGAGATTTTTTAGACAGCCAGCATAGGGCATCTGCTTTAGGTCTGTGATTCTTTTAGTGAGGTATTTCTGCAGCCTTTCCAGTTGTTGCAGATGTCTTGAGAGGCACATACCAAACGGGGCATTGTGTTCTATAATGGGTCTAATGAGGGATGAGTACAGTGGGACAATGACCTCCTTTTTTCTGGATGAAAAGGCCTTAGTGATGAGGTGGGCCACATAGAAGGATTTCCTGACTGTTGTGGCGATGTGGTTATCGAAGGTGAGACCACTGTCCACCTGTGTCCCTAAGCCTCTCATCACACTTTCAGTGTTTAGTGTACTGCCACCTATGTGGTAATTCATGGGTACATGTTTTTTCCCAAAGGGGATAACTATACATTTCTTGGCATTGAGCTTGAACCCATGGCTCTGGCACCAAGCATCTGTTTCTGTAAGGCCCTTTTGTAGGATATCCACATCATTTGGGGATTTAATAATGGCTCCCAGTTTGCAGTCATCTGTGAACTTTGTTAGCCAGAGTCCCTTAGTGTTGGCCTGTACATCAGAGAAGTAGATGCCAAACAACAGCAGTCCCAGGACTGAACCCTGAGGTACTCCACTTGTCACTTGTCTGGAGCTGGATTTGGAGTCGGCTACTTTTACAGTTTGGGTTCTGTCAGTAAGCCAGTTGGCAACCCATTGAGTGATGTAGGGATTAATGCCCAGCTTAGTAAGTTTATCTATGATTCCAGAGTTGGGGATGGTGTTGAAGGCCTTGGCAAGGTCCAGATAGGCTGTGTGGACCACCTTACCCTTGTCCATGGCTCTGGAGACTGATTCGAAGAAGTCAATCAGGTTCAGGAGACAAGATTGGCCCTTCACAAACCCAAACTGCATGAGGTCCAGTGTTTGAAGGTTGCCAATGTCTTTGTTTATAAGTTCCATGATAATACCTTCCATGGCCTTGCAGATCAAGCTTGTCAGACTGATGGGGCGGTAGTTCCCAGGATCCAAGGTGGATCCCCCCTTGAGAGTGGGATAACTGTAGCTGTGTGCCATTCAGTGGGCACGAAGCCTGAGGTGAGGCTATGATTAAACATGACACTTAGGTGAGGTGCCAGTTCATTTTGTAGCTCATGTAGTAAACAGCCTGGGATGTTGTCTGGTCCCATGGATGCTGTATTCTTAGCTTTGGAGAGTGCATTTTTTTACTGTGTGGCCATTATTACCGGAATTTGGCAATCTTTCGGTATTGAGATGGGCCCTTTAGAGGGTGAGAGGGGGGTGAAGTTTGCACTGAATCAATCTGCCAGGATATTGGCAATATCCTTGGGATCAGTATATTTAATGCCATTCTGCTGTAGTTCAGAGCAGATCTGAGCATTGTCATTTAGATTCTTGACATAGCTATAGAATGCCTTGTGGTTGTCTTTGGAATCTTTGGCAATTTTATTTTCATAACTAGCTTTGGAGGATTTTATGAGAGATCTCAGCTTCTTACTGAGGCTGGTAAGGGAGTTTTTTGCATCATGGGATTTTCCTCTTTTCTGCAACAGTTTCTTCCTTTTGTTGTAAAGTTTGTTTATGGCAAGGGTCCACCAGACTGGCTTCCTTTTTTGGAGGAGAGCATCTTGGTTCTATTGGGGATGGCACAATTCATGCACGAGTGGATGTTCAGGTACAGTGCCTTAGTGTCGGATTCAGCAGTCGAACTTTCAGTTCCCATCTGCATGGGTGTCATGAAGTTTGTCACTTCTGACTTGACTAGCATGAAGTTGGCTTTGTAGAAGTTTTTTATGGAGGTTTCCTTACTGGGGGATGGGGGTGGGATGTGGCTATCAAGGGTGATTAGCTTATGGTCAGACCTGACCAACAAGGTGGTGACCATAGGTGTGGAGCATCAATTTCCCATGTTGGTAATGACCAGGTCTAGGATATTGGAGCCCCTGGTGGGACTAAGGATTAGTTGATCCAGGGCATTGGAATTTATGAATTCCAACAACCGTTGGGCAAAGGTGTTGGTACATGAGTAGTTTTCCCAGTTAATGGCAGGGTAGTTGAAATCACCCAGTATTAGGGTGTTTGGTTGTATCTTAATATTTTTCAGTATGTTTAGGAAGGTGTAGTGAGAATCACATTTTGATTTTCTGTGTATCAGATATGTGTTGCTATTACCTCTATTAACAGTCAACTAACTATCCACAAAGTACTATGGCTTTATTCTCCTCTTTATCCCTTCCCCATCGACTTTTGCTCATATTTCCCCTTTACTTTGTTATAGCCTCTACCTTTCTCCTTATTTTCTTAGTCTTCTTCTCCTTCTACGTTTCCTACTTCCTTTCTCCTTACCATCCTTTACCATCTCCTCCATTATTTGGCCATTTTTTCCCTTCCCTTTCTTTGACCACGTTTGTCCTTCAACCATGTTTTATTTAGGCTCTATTATCCCCTCTTCTGGGGTTTATGTGGTTCTTTCTAATTTCCTCCCCTTCTGGGGATTAACTTCTTTCTCTGTTGTTGTTATTGTTTTTTTTTTTTCTGTTATCATTAGCAACCCTACTGACTCTGTCTTCTTCCCTAAATTGTTTGTCATGTACTAATAAGCATAGCTTCTTAGTTATCTTCCCTGCTTCTGGGACTATCTGATCCACAATTTACTGTATTTGCATTTTAAATCATTCTAACCTTGTACATTCCCAGATTATAACCCAAGACCCCCTTCCTTCCTGACACCTCCAGAACTCCCCATTTGGTTTCAGAAACATTCTCTGCAGCCTAGCAGACAGATAAAAATATCCATGCTAGCATTTCCATGTAAATATTTGCTTTTGATACATATCTTGGTAGCTGTAGTATTTGTTTCCATCCTCTCTCATCTATTTCATCTTCCATTATTTTTTAAATATCTTCTCATCTCCACTCCATCTGTTTCCCCTACTTTTCTTAAGCCAATGTTTACTTATCTTAACAATTCCATTGTTGTCTATCCCTCTAATCTTCTATCACTTATCTCCCGTACTATTTCTGGCTGTGATTCCTCCAGTTTTATTTTGTGTTCTAGCTGCTTCCCCTTTGCTACTATCCCTCTATATTCCCACTGTAGTCCTTGGCTGACATCTTGTGTATCCCTTGTATACAGGCAGCAGTTGTAACCAAAGTACTGAATGTACTTTAACAAATGGCAGGCAGAAACGGGAGTTGAAACAAAGCTGTTTCATGACAAGCAGCTGCTATTTTCTGATCAGTGCTGTCTGCTTTTGTGCATACACAATGTTAGCAGCATGTAGGGAAGCTTAACAATCATCTAAGCGTAGTTAAGGTTAGGTCTCGCTCTGTAGTAGCACTTTACCATGACATGCTTTAACTGTTGCTCCATGCACAATGAAACACTTATAATCATGGTTCAAAATTACTGTGGAATTATTGGAGCTGGTTAACACTAGGTCTTGTCTCTTCTTGTGTATGATGACAATAATGGCTTTCTTCCATGATTTATATAGGGCTCCTCCCTTTAATATAGCATTAAACAACGTTGTCACCCTTCTAATCTCTTTATTCTCTACTTTCCATACTTCAGCTAGTAAACCATCACTACTTTTTGACTTTCCTTTTATCATTCTTTTCCAGTATAGAAGGACTTTCTTACAACAATGCACACGTTGGTCAAACGTTAGATCACTGTCCACATAAGTTCCCAAATCCTAAACAACTGGGTCAGCTCTTGGGGGCATATTGGTAATATAGTAATTTCCTGGAGTAGATGACTTCCCAAAGGATACAATAATGCATATAGTTTCCATCCATGATCTTGGCACCAGTTATTTATCTGAGAAAAACTTTCCTGCAGGGTGGCTAAGTCATATGGGTATTTAATGGCTGCCCCTAGCTTGTAGTCATCAACAAACTGAGTCAGCCAGAGCCTTTTGGTATTGGCTTTTACTTCAGAAAAGTAGATCCCAGTCAGAAGAGGTCCCATCGGTGACTGGTCTCTTTGTGGGGTTAATTTCCCTTATTTTGATTTCCTGTGTCCTATCTATGAGCCAGTTGAAAATCCAGTGGTTGACATGGGGGTTTATTCACAGTTTATTTAGCTTTTTTACTATGCCTGAGTGAGGAATTGTGTCAAAAGCTTTGACCAGGTCAAAGCATGCAGTGTGGACCATTTTGATTTCATGCCATTGCTTTGGTAACCTTTTCAAAAACATCTATCAGGCTGAGTAAGCATGACCTGCCCTTGATGAATCCAAACTGAGGCAGGTCCAGAGTTTCTAGGTTCCCTATATCTTAGTTGAGTAGATCCATGCTAAGTCTTTCTATGGCTTTGCATTTGAGGCTGGTCAGACATATGGGTCTATGGAAGGTCTTTCCTTATGCATGGGAAAGAATGTAGCTGTTCTTCATTTTCTTGGTACAAAACATGTATGAAGTCTGAGACTGAACAGTGTTGTTAAGGGTGTGACTAAATTGTGCTTCATGCTATTTAAGATGCAACTGGGGGTATTGTCAGAACCCACCGATGCAATCCTTTTAGCTTTTGATAGGACTTTTAGGACTTGGTATTGTGTGATAGATTGAGGTGATCCAGTTTCAGGTATATCTTGAGGGACAGACTGAAGGGACAGAGAAGTAAAATTACAGTTACATTTATTAGCCAGTAGGTCCACTATAGCTTCAGCCTCAGTGTAGGTAACATTGTTCATAATCAGCTCATATGCCACAGGATTCTCTCTCTCTATCTCTCTCTCTCTCACTTTAACTTAGCTCCTAATCTATTCACAATTCATAATTGTATTTTCACCTTATTTTATCCCATGTTATTTCTTTTATTTTTGCTCTCATCTCCCGTCCTTGTTTCTCTTTCACTTCCACTTCTTCATTTGTTTCTTCCTTCTCTTCTCACATAGTCTAGTTTGTCTCCCATCAGTTTTCCTCTCTATCTTAACTCTGTCACCCCTCTCTATTATTCCTGCCGCCCCCCTTTCACATTAAAAACTACACACTTACATATTTACACATGGCACATCCCCTTTCAGAATCCTGCCATATACCTCACTGAACTACTATTTCAATTGATAAGATCAAAACAAGTAGAAAATAAAAAACTTAAAACATTGCTTCAAAATGTATTATAAACACTGGATACATAATAGAAACAGTATATACAGTCACCACCAGTTATGACAGAATAGTTTTAATGGCTACCTGGTTTCATTAGACAAAACTAAAAATCATTTGCTACCGTGTATTAACCCAGAGATTTTAACTGTGGCAACAATGGTCATCAACTCTTGCTATAACAGGTACCCATGGGGAATTACTCATCCACAGCCAACCTGCAGAACGCAATGCATCAAACATTTTTCCCAAATTAGGAGGAGCTCATTACTTATAAAACCCACAAAACTGTTATCTTTAAATATCCTAAAGTACAGCAGCACATGATCTGGTACCCACAGGCTGTAAATAATATCGAGCCGTTGAATGACCATATGCTAGTACAATGTTTTATTTTACTCCCATGACCAATCCCCATTCACAACAGACCATTCAGAAACTTCAGCTCAGCTAGACAACACAAAAACTTAACTCACGTGTAAAAATGTATTCAGACATACACTTTCCTTTACAAACTATATTCAAATCCCCAACAAACCCAGAAAATGTTCCTGATTATACAGAATCATACATCACTAAACTGCACCAGCATGTAAACAGCTGCAGAGATGCAGCTGTTCCCTGCAGAAACAAGCATAAGTTAAACTCCAGAGATAAGCCACCCCCATGGTGGAACTATGATATCAACAAGCCATATGATAAAGGAAGAGAATTGGTGCCAAAATTAAGAAGAGTAATACCCAAAAACAATAGAGTCTTCATCATTAAATTAAACAAACAACTCAGGTACTTAGTTAAATCCACCAAAGCCAAGTTTGAGGTGAAAAAGCCACCCAAGCTAAACAAAATCACATGGCTTAGTTAAGTTGATAATTTCAGCAGCACAGTGCAGCAATGCACCAATCTGACTGGGAGCAATGTTACTTTCAAGTTGAAGATATAGCTAACCTACTGGCTCATAAATTCAACCCAAACTTTACCCCTCTCTACCCCTAGTATATCCTAAGTTAAATAGCAAAAACTGATCTACCCCTAGGTATCTCACAAGACAAAGTTCTGAAAGCACTTTCAGATGCTAAAAATACTGCATCGTTGGGTCCAGACAATATCCCTGGATGTATATTAAATAACATAAAGCATGATTAGCCACACCCCTAACAACATTGTTCAACCTTAGCCCCCGTATGGGTTTTGTACCAAGTCAATGGAGAACAGCAACAATTTTTCCTCTGCATAAGGAGGGACCATCCAAAGCCCCAAGACATTACAGTCTCGTTAGTCTGGCCAGCCTCAAATGCAAAGCCATGGAAAGAATTGTCATGGAATTAGTCAATAAGGACACAGAGAACCTCCAAACACTGGATCACCTCAGTATGGATTTGTCAAAGACAGGTCATGCTTACTGAACCTGATGGACTTTTTTGAGAAAGTCTCCAAAGCAATAGATGAAGGTAAAATGGTACAAACTACCTACATAGACCCAGCTAAGGCCTTTGACATAATTATCCATTCCAGAATAGTAGAAAAACTTAACAAAATAGGAATAATCCCCTATGTCACCCTCTGGATTGCCATCTGGCTCACAGACAGAATGCAGGAGATAAAAATAGGGGAAGCTACCTCCAATAAAAGACCATTCACCAGTGGAGTCCCGCAGGGCTTGTTGCTGGGACCTCTCCTGTTTGGCATCTACTTTTCAGAAGTTAAAGCCACTATTAGGGGCTCTAGCTGATCGAGTTTGCATATGACTGCAGGCGAGGTGCAGTTATTGAATCCCCAAAAGAATTTTCCATCCTACATGAAAGCTTTTCCCAAACAAATAACTGGTACCAGTATCACAGACTAAAGCTAAATACCAAAAAAGCATTTTGATACCTTTGGGAAGTTGTCTGTCCTAGAGAACTACCACAATGATAATGCACTTCTAAGAATTACCCATTTGTTTGCAATCTGGGACCTTATGAGACAGTGAATGAGCTTTCAACCAATATGTGTCCAATGTGGTGAAGCAGTCCTTCTATATCAAGCAACTCATTAATAAAAGGATTGTTTCTAAGTCCAAGGATGCCATTGTCCCCCTTTACACAGCCCTCATAAGGTCAGTAATTGAGAATAATGCCCCCCTTGGAATGTATCTGTCCAGACACATGTAGCAGCTGGAATGCTGACAAAGAGGCCCTACAAAAGGTATACTAAGCTTAAACAATTTGCCCTACATAGTCCACCTCAAAGACTTGTTGCTATACTCAGTCTTTTACAGACTGCTGAGAGATGACCTGTGTATGGCATACAAGGTGTTCTTTGACCCAATACTGACAGAACTACTGCACATCAGAAAGACAAACAGCATCAGAAATATTGGGTACAGGGATCTAATCCTTGTTTGCAACATCAACAGAACAGTTTGGAAAGACAGGTATATCAAACAGAGGATACTATTGCTCTGGAACAACCACATAAAACAAAGCTCATCCCTGTCCAAATTCAGACACAACATGCATCTATGTATTGGTAGTAGGACATTTACCCCATGACTCCACCATACTTCTATTAGACAAAGGCAGCTCTTAAATGTTTTAACCCATGATTGGGGCCTTTCTAAACATATATGGTATGATCCTGCCTATTATCACTAGAAGTATTATAAATATAGTCCATGAATGGGTAATGTTAATCTAAACACTAAAATGAATGTGTAGTTCCAATCAACAAATGTGAAATGTGGCTAGGCACAAAATAGCCTACAGGGGCGGTTAGCCTAATACTAAGCTATGAACCTGGAAATCTATAACACTCTCTATCACTCTCTCTTAGTGTTGCCTCTGCACTCATAATAAGTGCATCTCCTTTTCAGTCATCGCATCCTTCAACTATAACAAAGCTTATTTTCAAATTAGCAAGACTGTATTGAAGCAATTATGTGTAAGTCTGTATGATAGGAATTCATTTAGACAGTTGGAAGCCTCTTACAATTTTACTAAGTCATAATTTCTCTTTGGGATACTTAAAAAAGTATTCATCTGAAGATTGAGAGTATGCCAGGTTACACCCTTGGCCATTCACCATGAATCCTTACATAGTGCTAAGTTTTATAAACTGCAAATTAATGATGTCATTGACCCTGGTGTATGGATTGCATTCAGCCTTAGCTGTAACTCTAAGTCTTTCTTTTCTAAAATAATGATAACACCACATTTGGAACAAAGTTCTATACAAATCCACAAATCAGAATCAACAGTATATGAATATGTTATATTGCATTCATCTGCCATGAGTTTCATTTTGAAGTTGTCTCATTCAAAGCGAGGGAAAAAATTCTTAGGTTGCATCTGCATTATCACCATCATCATCAAACCCCTTTCCTTCCATTTTCTACATGGTAACAGGGTGTGACATCAACTGCTGCCATGTTTCTTGATTCAATGCCACACTATTACCTTCTTTGGCAGTCATGCCTGACTTTCACGGGTCCTCTCATATGTAATTCATCCATTTCTTTGCTAGATGCACTCATTTCCTATTGCCTTCTACCTGTTTCTCCCAAACCTTCTTTACCAGACTGTCTTCTGCTTTCCTGCATATATGCCTCAGTCACCATAATCTGTTGTCTTTGACCTTCTCTTCAACCGGTGCTACTTTGGTTTTTGCAATGATGGCCTCATTTTGTGGTCTGTCCCAAAGTGTGCATCCTACCAGCCATCATAGGTCCTTCATCTCCATCAGCTCTAGCTTCCTAAACAGCTGTGCTTATACTGCCCGGGTTCCTGTACCATACAGAAGCACTGGCGGTACCTCTATTTTATGTACTTACTTTTCAGCTTCTTTGGCCTTTTTGGTGAGATACTACCCCTGAGACTCTATGCCATTTGGCTGCAACTCCATTATTCTAGGTTTGACCTCCACATTCAGATTTTCCTTCTCCTCAAAATACTTGAAGCTGTTAACCTGTTCCACAATATCCCTTCTATTTCAATTTACAGTTTCTTCTGATTTCCCCCATGTACTGCTATAACAACTGTTGTGTCTGCACTCATATTCATCCTATGTGCCTTCAGTTTTGCGTTTCCTCTGTCATTTGCCTGAAGTTCTTGTTCACAATCTGCTCATAATGCCCAGTGTCTGCATATAGCAACTTTGTTGATTTATTCCCTCCAACTTGTTTTCTAATGCAGTCCATCACCAGTGTGGACAACAGTGGGCTCAGTGCTGATTCCAGATTCACACCCACTCCCACTGAGAAGCCCTCTGTGAGTCCAAACACTGTTCATACTTGTCTCATTAGGTCCTTGTGTGTAGCCTACACCAACTCTACTGATGCTTTCAGGACTTTGAACCATCACAGGACTGTCTAAATCATCTTGCTTGTGACTTGTCATATGTTTGCTCCAAGTCTAAGAATGCCCAGTTTTACTTTTTCCTCATCTCTAACTTTTCCTCAACTCTTTGTCTCACTGCAAACCTTGGGTCAGTTGTACTGCATCCTGAATTGAATCGAAACTGTTCCTCTCTCATCTTACTTTCTACTAGTCTGTAGGTTCATTTATCAATCACTCTCTCTAGCACTTTCATGCAGTGTGACAAGAGTTTGATACCGCCTTATTTCCCACATTTCTGAATGGCCACTTTGTTCTTATATATTGCTATTAGAATGCTTATTCTCCATTCACCTGAGAGGCACCCTTCTCTTCATACTGCTATGAGTACCCTCAGGGTCACATCTCCCCTAACTCACTCAACATTTTGATCATAGCTGCCATGGCCTCATCTGAGCCTGCTGACTTCATTTTCCTTAGTGCTGTTTTTACTTCTTTTAAAGTGGTTTCATCTTCCTCTTTCGCTGCAGAGTGTGTCTGGGGCAGTACAGCTTATGTGGAGTTTTCTTAATACAGATGCCACTGGAAGTACTCCTTCTATCTGCATTTGATGTCCTGTGGACTGGTGACCAGGTTGTTGCTGGAATCCCATATGAAGGCTGTGTGATGACTATCTTCTTTCTGTTTCCTTCTTTGCCTTGCAACAGGATAGAGTTTATTTGTGTCATTTGCTAAGTTACTTTCTAGAAGCTGATAAAGTTCTTCTGATGCCTTGTGCTGTTGTGACTGCTGTCTTAGTCTCTTTGTTAGCCAACCAGTATTCCTCCTTAGCCTGGTCCTTCTTCTCCATCTCCCACTTTTTCCCTACACTTCTTTCTTTTGAAAACTTCTGTGCTTTCACTCTAATCAACTTCCAGGGTCTTCACCTAGTTACTGTTGATTTTAAAGCCTTCTCTGACCACTGTGGGCAGCTGGTTGTGGCCATCAGTGGTTTATTCTGTTGGCCAACTATTTCATTGGGGTAAGTATGCAATATCTGATTCTACACAAATTCCCTTTCCTTACAAGGAGAAAATCTACCCAAGTTGCATGTGGCCCAATATGTGGTCCTGTAACTATCTCTCTTTCTGAACCATGTGATGGCCACCATGTGTCTAGGTTTATTAATGTTTTACTGCCTTTGCTTTTCTGTGTGATCTTTTGAAGTTACTTGGAATTTGTCTTGCTCACACATCACAGGTACATTTTTTGTTTATTATTATTATCATATTTCTAAACTGGATGTTGTGGCAGGAATTCACAGGATACATTTCTTATAGAAAATTCATCTTACACTGTATCTAGTTTAACTTTAGCCCCCGGATTCATCACGCTCTTCAGAGAGTGCAGGAATAGTGCAAGATATGGCCGACGAGCGATCCAGGAACGAGCTCCCAGGACATGCATGAGTGCTCCTACACTCTTCCTGCATGGACACCACTGCTATATGCTAATTACCTCATTTGTGGGTGAAAAACATGCAAACGAGGTGAATTAGTGATCCAGGAAACAAGCAGGTGTCTGTACAGGAATAGTGTAACTTGCAGAATGTATTCGATTACTAACCAAATACATTTCTGCAAATTACAAAACGGAGGCATGACAGAGTGAAAGAAAGCATGTATTCAATGTAGTAGGCATGCCAATGACCAAATATATGGCCATTGGCATGAAAAATAGTTGAAATTTTGTAAAAAGCAAGGTTTTTTTTGTTGGTCGATCTTGGCCGTTTAAGCGTAGCGCAGCGGTGCACAAATGGGATTGCCATGAAAATAAGAAAAAAGGGGGGAAATAAGATTTTATACCCAAATCACCATTCTGCCATAATAGTCAATGGCATGCATAAGACAACATTACCAGGGAATAGTGGTTGCTAAGGGGGAGGCTCAGTGTGAATGTGGTAACTATGAATTAGCATTCTGATTTATGTAAATGAGGGGACTGATACTGAATCACAGATTTCCTCTCAGTGTTAGCTTGCACCAACCATGTAGGTGCAGCAACACCATTGTATAAGTATAAGAAGTGGATTACCTCATAAGGGGGTGTGCCATGAATGCTGTAAGCTTATTGGAGCTCTATGACCTGTATTTGCCCTTAGCTAAGTAAAGCTAAGGAAGGGGGTGTGTCTCACATTGTTGAGCACTGTTTTCCCTGCTTAAATGGGTGTGCATGCCACTCACCAGGTTTTAAACAAAAAAAAAAAATAAAAACAGCAAATAGCAGCACTGTTCACATCTAAGCACTGGGTATGCGCAGCGTGCCTCGGGGCTTAAACGGGAAGGCAATGGGAAGGGAAAACAGCAGTAGGAAGGCAATCAAGGAGAACTAGCATAGCTGGCAGGCGAAATGTATCAGAATCAGCCAATTACACAGGCAGCAGCACAGCACACTACTATAAACTATGCAAACACCTTTCAGTATGTTTTTTCCTACAAACTCTACACCACCGGTGTACACAGACAGGGAAATTTTACCCGACAAAACTTCAAAATAAAAAGGCAAAAATAAGCTAACCACACTGCTAAAGGAGACTCAGAAGCAAAACAACCAAACCGAGAAAAATAATTGTGAGTCAACCAACATGGTCCCGGCAGGATAAACTTCTGTTGAACACCAAGAAAGTATAAAAAACTGTTTTATTGAAGAAGGTTAGCTCTTAATAGTGGTGACTCCCTTAAACTAGCCCTACTGAGTAGGCGGTGATATGGGTTATATCACTTTGTTTGATTGGTCTTTTTTAATTAGTTTTAGTTGATTGGTTGTGCTATGTTTAAAATATCTCTGTGTTTTAACATACTTTTGTATTTGGTCTGATGAAGCAGTAACCCTGCGAAAGTGCTAACCTTTTTCAGTAAAACAGTTTTTTAATACATTCTTGGTGTTCAATAGAAGTTTATCCTGCCTGGACCGTGTTGGTTGACTCACAATTATTTTTCTCAAAACTAACAAAATGTTAGGAGCTGCTTTCACACTCATACATCAATATGTGCAAGAGGCTGAGGGTGGTGAGGATGTGAATGCTGATGACCATCCCACAGTGAGGAGGAGGAGAAGAGTGTACAGACCCAGGGTAACCTACCAGGGGTTACATGAGCTAGAGATAGTGGAGTGCTATAGGGTGGACATGGATATTCTATAGCAAATTGTTGAGCTATGCCAGCCCCTCCTCACACACAGAACCAACAGAGGGGAACCCATCCCAGTGGATACCAAGTTATGTGTAGGCTTAAGAACACTAGCCACAGGTACCATCCAAAGGCTAACTGGGGATATCATGGGGATTTCACAGGCATCAGCATCCAGGGTACTCCACCATTTCCTGGATGCCATGTCAGCACATGCCAGTGAGCACATATATTTCCTCAACACCCATGGAATGTTGACCAGCAATATGTGTCTCTTCCACCAAATAGCAGAATACCCTGGGTGCTATAGACTACACGCACATACACATCAAAGCACTACCCGGTGAGTGGGGTAGGGTCTACATAACCACAAGGGCTTACTCTCCATCACCTACCAGGTTGTGTGCAATGCCCAGGGCATTATCTTGAATTTGTGTGCTGGCAGCCCTGGAAGCTATCACGACACCCACATCTAGCATATGACACAGCTGTAACAGTCATTTGCCAGTGGGGACATCCCATATGGCCACCTAGTGGGGGATGCTGGCTACGCATTGGAGCCGTGGCTGATGACACCCCTCAGAAATGCACACACATCTGAACAAGAACTCCATAATGAGGCAAACGCACAAACCAGAAGCATAATAGAGCATGTGTTTGGGATGCTCAAGTCACGGTTCTGCTGCCTGGACATATCCTGTAGAGCCTTGCAGTACTCTCCAGCTACATATACACAAATGTTCATAATATGTTCCATGCTACACAATATGATCCTGTGGAAACAGCTGCAGCAGGAATAGAATGGGACAAGGCCACACAGCCCCCCAATATTGCCAAGGCCAGCACAGGCACAGAGAGACTCGAAGGAGGAACTACCTGAGCCTGCCCATGTAGGCAGAAGGAGGCATGCCCAGTATGCCTAGGCCTTGGCAAAGAGGCAACGCATAGCACATACACTGACATGGTAGGGTCCCAAAGAATGGCACTCTCTCTGACTCGCACATACAGTAAAAGGGATGCCAAACATGACACTGCCTGTGCTTTACCATGTATTGGGAGTGTACTATGTGCATCCAACATAGTCAGCCCTCCAGCACCATCCTCAATACTGGCCCAGCCACAAGGTAAGTCACTCTTCCTATCAATACTGAATGGAGTAGTATCTTTTGATAGTTGTATCTATGGTATGGATGTGAGCATGCAAGGGAATCAGGTTGCTGAATGGGATGGCAGCAGATAGGGGTCACCTATATGGGCAGCATAAAATCCATAACAAATACTGGTGTCAACATACTAGGCAATACTACACAAGGTGACAAATCCCACCGCAGTAGATGTGGTGGCCAAAATAACTGTGGGTGTCCATAGGACACACACATGCATGTCATTGAGGCTCACATTCCCACCACCAGCCTCTGCCAGCAGGACAGGTGTAGATGACCATAAAGAAAGGCTGAGCTAAGGCCTCCAATTGATGGCAATGGTGAACAGCCCCCATCCAGACCTACACAAGGCAGACTACATCAGGTCTGGCAGCTGTATGTTAGTTTTGAAGGGTAAGAAGTCTGAAACTGAAATGTAGCTCAATAAAGCCTAAGATGTATACTCTACTGATATGCCTCATCTGCATGATAGATGAGAATACAAAATGAAATGGAAGCCAACACAGTACCTGAAATACCAGTACAGTCATAGCAAATGTTTAAAGTCATCAGGTGTGCCCCCCACAATCCTATGTAGAAATGCAGTAACATGTAAGTGTGAGGAGTAATATTAGTGGAGCACAGATTGCCCAAGCTGGCCCAATCTACAGGATAGATTGTTGCATGTGTACAATATGCAGTGGTCTGTGTGTTAGGTTGTTGTGTGTTCAATATTGTCTGGAAGTGGTCAGCATGTAGGCATGGAAGGTTGTGTCTCAGTGGCCTATGGGCAGTACTGTGGTTGACAGGGTCATGTTCTGACAACTGCAGTGCCAACCACAATCCTCCTCAGCAATATCCATGTCAGCAGTCATCCATACTCACTGTCCAGATGTCAATATCTGTCAGCGTCTGAAAGATGGACATGCCATGAATGTAGGCCCATACATACACACAGTACACAGTTGGAAGTACCCTAGACAGAGTGCATCTAATGCAACTGTCAACTGCACACACATTTGGAATTGTGCATACAGGTTAGCAGCCCATTAGTTGTCTGTGTAGTATGGAATACTGATGTAGTCTGGACAATCACTGGCAGACCACAAAAGGCACAGTTATGAAGTAATGAGAAACTGCCTATGTCCCTGCACAAGGCAGCATAAGAGAAATGTTCCAGGTATATCTGTGAGTCAGCTGCAAGTAGCTTCCATATCATACATGCACTCAGCTCACCCCACCATCAGCCACAGGTTTATCACAGGTCATATCCTTGCTGTTGGGAATGAGTACAGTAGGACCCCACTTCTGTATGGGAATACCCACAGAATGCAGCATGCTAAAGAGGTGTCCTTTGCAGGTGTGTCCCTAGCTGTAAGCAGCACTCTGCCTGCATCCAGAGCAATGGATCACTATGGACAGGAAGTATTGCCATTAACACCTTGCACACTTACTCTGTCACTCCAGGGGAATCCACTGGTTTGCAGCCCGGGAATGTAGGATTGACAGAATGCACTGGCCTGCTACAGATGGCCTGCATCACTAATAAATGGCCTACAGTCCTCTGTCAAATGTGTGTGCTTCACCCATAGTGCCAATGTATGGTATCTCATAGGGTTTTAAGTAACAAACTAACACAGTCAACAGAACACAAATGCAAGGCCATGTTGACAAATCCCAGTAGCATGCCCCCCATGTCCTACTGCATGAACTGTGGACCAATCCATAAATACTGCTGGGATGAAGGGCCAGCTATAGGGATACTTCTCAGATATCGCTTGCATAATGTTAGAAAGAGTATAGAATAACAGAGGGGGCATAGAAGCATGTATGTCATGGAGTGTGTGAAGTCTGAAACTCTGATGTGTGCCCATACTACCCCTGCCTGTAAACCCATTAATGGGTGGCTACAAATCTGCTCATAAACCACAATGTGAAGGGGAACTGATCAGATATATGAGCCCTGCCTCTGGGTAACCTGGGTGAATCTGTACAGCTGAGAGGTATGGCCATTCTGTTAAGTCGATATACGCACAAGAAGGGGATCCTCAGCCACCATACAACCAAGGTGCTGGACCATTTACACAGACCCATCAGCAAGTGTCTGTAGCTACCCCTCCAGAATGGCAGGAGTATGCAAGATTGTGTAGGCTGCAGCCCACAATACTGGACTCAGCTTCATTCATCTTGTATTTCCTGGTAAATAACTGTGAGCAAATAATTATATCTGTCAGTAGTTGATGGCATAATACATCACAGTGTAAAACAGTACATATGTCTGAATATCTCTGCTAACACCAGTCATGTAACACAAGCAGCACAGACAGCAATAGTTGCAGTATCCCCCTCTCTTTTGCCCATGTGACTCCATATTGTCAGCCTATCTACATATATCCTGCAGAAACAGGTTGCTAGCTGTTGGTGTAGAACACCAAACCCTGGACTGGAGTACAACCCTACCTGAAATGGATTCACAAACTCAATACAGAAGGTCATACTGAGCATGCTCCTACACTTAGAGAAATGAAGCCCATGTCTGACAACACAGTGGACTATACATATCTGTCATTTGCAGATGTCTGTGCATGCACACCAAATTGCACACCATTTATGCTTCACACACACATTATACACATTATATAGTAATACTCACACATATTTAAGGCCAACAAACTATAATATGTCAAACATACACACACAAAGATGTGGGGAAGAGAGAGACAGATAGTGACAGAGAGAATTCCATTATGAAGTCTGTCCCACCCACTACACATCCAATTGGCCTAGATCACATGATGTGCTGATGTCAATCACTGTAGACATTCCTTTTGGTAGCCCTCAGCCCTATAGTGTCTGCAGTGCTTGTGATAACTGTGTAACATGATAGTACAAATAAGTATTCATGTAGCATTTGTAAACTCAGTCCTGCCAAATGTAAAGTTGCGTGTGACTGAGTGTGTGTGTGTGTGTGTGTGTGTGTGTTTGTGTGTGTGTGTGTGTGTGTGTGTGTGTGTGTGTGTGTGTGTGTGTGTGTGTGTGTTTCCAGAGGAATGATTTATGGCCCGTTCACACACATTGCATTTCCCATTGCCCATTTTAGCACTCCTGCTGATGTCAGTCACCTTGGAATAACTCTTTAGGTAAATCTCAACCCTATAAGCTCCATGGTGCTCACAATAACTGCATAATGCTATAGTGTAGCGAACTAATTAGGTAGGAGTTCTCATCTCAGACAGGGCAACTGTTAAACTGTGTGTGTGTGTGTGTGTGTGTGTGTGTGTGTGTGTGTGTGTGTGTGTGTGTGTGTGTGTGTGTGTGTAGATGACTAACTTTGAGGCCATTCACACTCACTACACCTCCCATTGCCCTACTTTAGCACTCCTGCTGATGTCAGTCACCTTGAAATAACCTTTTGGCCAAGGCTTAGCCCTAAACGCTCTGTGGTGCTCATGATAGCTGCGTAATACTGTAGTGTAGCAAACTAGTTCAGTAGGAGTTCTAATCCTGGTCTTGGCAACTGTGAAACTGTGTGTGTTTGTCTGAGTGTGTCTTTGTTGTCACCTGATTTTGTCAACATTCACACTTACTACACTTCCCTTACCCCTCCTTTAGCACTGCTGTTGATGTCACTCACCTTCAAAGATATCTTTGGACACCTCTCCAATATATAAGCTCCATGGCAGTTATGATAACTATGTAATAACATAGTATAACAAACTAGTTAAGGTAAGATTTTTAGTCCTGGTCTTAGCCACTGTAAAAAATGTGTGTGTTTGTGTACATCTTTGTTGACACCTGATTTTGTGGACATTCACACTTACTACACTTCCTTCAGCCCTCCAATAGCACTGCTGCTGATGTCACTCACCTTCAAAGATACCTTTGGACAATTCTCCAACATGTAAGCTCCGTGGCACTTGCAATAACTATGTAATACCATAGTGTAGCAAACTAGTTAGGTATGAGCTCTAGTCCTGGTCCTAGCAACTGTGAAAATGTGTGTGAGTGTGTGTGTGTGTGTGTGTGTGTGTGTGTGTGTGTGTGTGTGTGTGTGTGTGTGTGTGTGTGTGAGAGAGACTGTCTGTGTCTTTGTTGACACCTAATTTTTGTGGACATTCACACTTACTACACTTTCCTTACCCCTCCTTTAGCACAGCTGTTGATGTCACTCACCTTAAAAGACAACTTTGGACAGATCAACATATAAGCTCCGTGGTGCTTGCGATAACTACGTAATGCCATCGTGTAGCAAACTAGTTAGGTAGGAGTTTTAGTCCTGGTCCTGGCACCTGTGAAAATGTGTGTGTTTGTGTGAGAGAATGTAGTGGGTCTTTGTTGACACCTGATTTTGTAGACATTCACACTTACTACACTTCCCTTACCCCACCTTTAGCACTGCTGCTGATGTCACTCACCTTCAAAGATACCTTTGGACAGCTCTCTGGCATATAAGCTCTGTGGCATGTGCGATATATGCGTAACACTGTACTAGCAATATATAGCTAAGTAGGGGTTCAAAACTCAATACTGGAAAGTGTGTGTGTGTGTGTGTGTGTGTGTGTGTGTGTGTGTGTGTGTTTGTGTGTGTGTGTGTGTGTGTGTGTGTGTGTGTATGTGTGCAATAACAGGATCTGTTGTGGGATGGGTTTTGCTACATTATTATATTGAGGACCTATATGTCCCAATGTCCACATTACAAGGTCAACAGTTGTCAAACACCATAGAGGTTGTTGTAGACAATCCACACCCATAAATGTCTACTGCCATGTGCAATGACTATGTGAGAGTATGGATTAGTGAACAATATAGGCAACCATGATAATACTCAGAGACCACTCTCCACCCACGGATCATACAAAAACATGCTTGGCTCTTTCTCTCTTCCTTTCCTTCTTTCTCTCTCTCTCTCTCTCGCTCTATCTCTCCCTCTCTGATAGATGTAGAAAAATACATCTGTTTTGCATAGGCAACAGCTTGACTTTTGTAGGAAATGCTCAAATGCTCATGATCAGCTGATGGCCTGTGCACGAATTGGAGTCTCCCACTTGCTAATTGCATGTGGAACAACTGTGGTATCATTCCTATAGCCAATTGCATGGAAACACACTCTTATAACTAAGCACTTCATGTGGGTGTTGGCCCTTTTCCTTCACTGTGAGCAGGACTTCATGTGGGTATCTGACAAACAGCATCACAGATGGTAGCTGGAAATACCTCTTACAACAAACACTGTGGAGACAGGCCAACAAACTGGAGGGGGATGTTCCAGACATGGGGACAGAATGTAAGTATTGCTGTTCTACATTTGAAGTATAGTTGGTTTAACAGGGTTTGTGTGGATATGGCTGTTCTGCATGATTTAAAGTCTGGCATGACAGTATTATGTGGTTGAGAAAACTATCACCTGTAGGGCTATCTGTAGACTGGCCAGAGTTTGGAGTCTTAGATTTGGTGTGTTACTCCCACATTTTCTGTCTTTATAAATGCAGTAGCATACTCTGATGATTGCAGTCAGTAAATGGTAACATCCACGTGTGTTACTGACTTCATATCCCTCAGAAGAGATATGTTACAACAAACCCTTTTACACCAGCAATTTTTCTCAGTTTATAACAGCAATATGTCAATATTGGCCCTGTGTTTGTGCCTCTGTCCCCCAAGTCTGTCACCCTTTGTCCATATGTCATGCAGTAAGAGGTGGGTATGTACAGTATATCATTATTTACTGACATCATTCCTGATATCAAGCCAGTGATATATCAGACTGCCGGACATGTATGTATAGGAGGCCTTATATTTGAGGACAAAACCTGGACATTCTGTTATAGTCTGTACATTAGTGAGGTCTGTGTACTTATGGTGATTGTTAACAGAGTGTCAGTATTGTGTAGCAGTGTATTGTGAATATGTTATTTGGCCTGTGTACAGACTGGGATAGATGTCAGTGTTCTTTGTCCTGTTCTATCTGATGTTGCATGCTGATCCAATTTCTGGTACCCTATCAGCTTATATATTTGTAGGGCCAGACTGAGACATGTCCTATACCACAATCAGGCATCAGACTACACTGTGAATTAGGCCAGTATATGTAGGGTTAGTGTGTGAGTGGAAAATATGATGACGGGTTTTGTTCACACAGTCCATATACTGTGCTATTGATTAGGCTTACCATTATGTGACTGTGACTGTCTTGAGATTGGTTGTGGGTATGCACTTTCACACTGGTGTCTGTTACGCCATGCTGTTACATGCCTGTAGTGCCTGTTATATTTACAATTACATGTGTATTCCCCCATAGGAAAATTGGGTTAGTGTTGTGGCAGTCTGCCTGTAGTTTAGACAGTGCTTGGTGACATGCCTAGTAGCTCTGTGTATTTACCCTAGTGTGATATGTCCAGATATTTGTCAGATGTACTGTTGCTTGGCCACCTTATGTGTTGTGTATTTCTGACAAAGCAGTGGGATGCTGTGAAGATGTATGTCACTAACTAGTGGGAAGTATGTGGACTTGGGACCTCTGCTTCTCCAGTTAATATATGTTAGGGCAGACAGGAGGGTGTGAATTCATCAACTCTGTGAGCTTATCTACTCCAGCATTTGTGATATATCCTGATTTTCATTGCTTTAAACATCCCCTTTGTCAGGCTTGGTCCACATTTCTTGCACTAAGGAGTTCTGTGTATACCTCTCGACTGACCAGATTGTTTCAGACTGTCCACATTTATTCCTCATATTTCTGCTGTATTCCACATGATCATTACTGGGATTTGTGTGGTACATAACTATGATGATTTTATGATGTCTGTCAGTAACTGATGGAGTACATGACAGTTTCAAAAGAGCCTTCCTTCACAACTCCTGTTATTGTAGCAACATTCTACATTTATAACTGCAATTCTTACATTACGTTCCCTTGCACTAACAGGTTGAGAGTTATGGTGATAAGGTATGACTCCACTACATGTTATTGGCATATGCTATATATACATATAAATATATATGACTGATTCCACACTATTTTCACTAATAAGTAGTAAACATTTGTAGCACTCAAAGCAGTTGTTCACTACTATTCAGTACGTGTACTGAATAATATATTTGAAAAAGCAGCAGACATTCTTTTAGCTCAGATGGCTTAGTGGCTTTGTGCTGTGACTATAATGTACAGTGTCTTGAGTTCAAGACTTGCATGGACTATTTATTTCGTTGCTGGGCATAACAAGGGCTGATGGAGACAGGGTGATTAAGGCACTTTAAAGCAGCTTTAAACAGGTTTGCATGGGTTTGCATGACAGTGTGCACTGCTAACCTATAATTAAACTAATACCTGCTTACACTGTGTAGGCTTTGCTTACCTGTGCGCAAATCTGCTTAGCATTTATATTTAAGCAATGCTTAAACCTGCTAAGCATAGCCCAACCCTGGTAACCAGTGATCATATTCCAGTCTGATCAAATAGCAGGGTAATGACATCTTTAATAAGTGTATTTAATTCCATGTACATAACATGCTTATATGTGCTGTTATTATAGCAGCAAGGGGTGTGAGTATACTGTATGGGACACCTGAGTATACATGGGTAGTGTCATAATCTTTTCTCTTTGTATGTGTTTCATACTTGGGTAGTGTCCCAGGTTATATGCAGTCACACTTGCATGTATTGCATCATTATGTTACTACTTTTAACAGTGCTTTTCCAAGTAAAAGTAGATTGCAGATTGTAGTACAGGAACCATACACCCCTGCATGCAAAGCTGGACTCTGAGTACTGACTATCATGTTCTTGGTGTCTGAGCTGTATGTTTTATGTATCTCCTATTGGATATTGATCTGATATGTTGATATTAACTGTAGAGTACTATGTTTTTAGGACATGTCATTGAGGACTGCTGTCATGTAGTAATGACATACCTATCAGTTTCAGACATCTATCTGTCAAAACATTCATCTTAATACATAACCTGTTGGCTATCTACTTTCTGTCTGTCCCCTGTACAGATGTGCAGATGTCAGGTATTCATCTTGGCTGCTTACAGGCAATCTCTGATTGACTGACACTGGCATGTCTGCTCAGCTGTGTTATGAATGCCACAGATAGGAAACACATTAGTAGGAATAAGTACCTAGGTAGGGGTTCTAATCTCAGTGTTGCCAAGTAAGTGTAGGTGTATGTGAAGGGATCTACTTCATTTTGTCATAAATATATTTCCCAGGAGATCATTTGTCTGAGAACTAACTGGCAAAAGGTAACATTGCAAAGCAATCATCTTGTGGAAATTCATTCCATCAAAACTAGTAGTGAATGTGTAAATGCCCTTTTCCCCATTGTACAGCTGTACAGCATTACTGGAGTTGTTATACATAGTTGGGTGTGGTTGTTGTGGGCACAGCCACCCACATTGGGGGTATTGTGTGTATCCCCCCACTCAGTGTGCTGTTATACTGTCCAGTTTATGTTAAGAGAATAAGTAGTTGTTAATCACACTGTGTGTGGTTCTATGCCACCCCACACCCTCCAAAGTGATGAGCTGCACCCCCACATTAGCACAATATTTATACCAGCTTCAGGATTGCACTACATTGGGGAAAAGGACATATACCCTGCCTGTACCATTTCCAATTAAATTAAATTTGGCGGACTGATTATTTACTGATGTGATGTTTTGGCAATTTGGTCTTGGTGGCATTACATAGGCCAAAATGAGTTCTCTGCAAAATGAAGTACAGCCATGTAAACAGTATTCTCTATGTATTGCATTGAAACAAAAGTCTGTGTGTGTGTGTGTGTGTGTGTGTGTGTGTGTGTGTGTGTATGTGTGTGTGTGTGTGTGTGTGTGTGTGTGTGTGTGTGTGTGTTATTCAAAAAGATTTGACGTGTGCCACCCAATACACTTACCATTGTCCACTGTAGAAGAGGTGCTTACATCAGCCACCATGCACTCACCTATATATACCCCTCGGACCTATCAGCCATGTGACACATGAAGTAACTGTTATACAGACCTGTTACTTGTGTTCAGCTGTACCCAGGATATGACACAGTCAATGTGTTACCACAGTGCCACACCCCTTGTAGGAAAGGACAGCAGACCAACATCCTCCTGACACACAGACACATAGAACACAAACAGAATACATTATGGAGACCACATTTAGTCAGTGTTAATAACACCAATAATGCATCATGGCTGTACAGCTACACACCCTGACATGTAAGCATGAAACATTCCAGCTGACAACACTTTAAACAGCATTACATTGCTAATCTTTAATACATTCACCCTGTGCATCAGAACCATATTAACATATTCCTGCATCAATGGTATGGATGACAGAGATGTGGCACAGGTATCATCATATACACAGGGTGTGTTGTGGGTTTGCCAGAGGCTTAGGCTGAGCCATTTGGTTGACATCATGTATGTGGGTTAAGGGGTTGTTTACTAAATGGCCTGTGCAGACGTGGTGTGTATAGGTATGGAGGTGCCCTAGCTGTGATGGTGATGTGTGTGTGTGTGTGTGTGTGTGTGTGTGTGTGTGTGTGTGTGTGTGTGTGTGTGTGTGTGTGTGGATTCACACAGTTCTGCCATGTGGCTGCCCTATACAGGACTACATTGGACAACTGCAGACTGTACATGGCAGAGTGTACATTTCACTGTGTCCAGCTATGGACATGGGAACTGCGCCTGCCAGGAGTTGCACGGGCACCATCAGGCAGAAGCCAAGATATGGTACTCTCCCCTGATGCTGGAAATTGTCCACTGGATATGCATCCCTGTTGGGACCATCCAGGACCATGTGCACATGGCCTGCTGCATTCTGGTGTGGAAAGCACCCCCCCTGCAGTGCTGGTACTGCCACTATGAGAGCGAGAGTGAGATGTTGCATGTCCACGTAGACCTCCTCCTGTTGGCATTGCTGACTGACATCCAAATGGCCGACACCTTACTCCCACCACATGCTCTACCACAGATACCACACCGTTGAGGATTCCCACCATCTCACCCAACCGACTATCCATGACCCCTGCAAAATAACGATGGGCATCTGCATGATCATGGATGTAGTCATGTACAGCAGGAAGAGTAGCCCTCTGGAGCCTCAGACCATCTCTGGTGTAATGTTTCATACATGCCTGTGCCTCCATGATGGGCCGAAATACACATCTGGTAACACCTGCTGTGGCACTTCTGCCAGGGGCATGATGGCCAGCAGCCCTCCTATAAGCACCCCTGTCCATCTGCCTGTATGGGACCTAGCTGGTCATCCAGCTATGGCTGCTGCATACAGACACAATTGCCATAGTCACCACACTTTCTTGTCCCATGCCACCACCCGCCAACTGTCCCTCATCTATAGCCATTGGTGATAGGGTATGTGTGTGCATTGTGACTGTGTGCGGGGATGGGGTGGATAAAAGTGGGATGCCAACCAATGGCACAGATTCAGGCCCTGACAAACCTGTCTGTGCCTCACTATGCCTATCATCATTGTCAGAGTCTGTATGGGCACTAACATCAGTTTGCCTGCAGGAGTGACCCTGACCCACCTCACCACCTGTGAGGGGTAGACAGGAAATTTAAATTAAGACCTGTAAGTTATGGTTTACTTCTACACACACACACACACACACACACACACACACACACACACACACACACACACACACACACACACATACACACATACATTTACAGGTGAGGTGGCACAAAGATATTACACAGACCTCTCATTACCCAACAGTTGACATGCATGACATATGGCACTCAACAGCATGCACTGCAGCCATTCGTAATCATTGTTGCCAACAATATACATCTTTGTGATGCATGAGTTGTATTAGTAGGTGATGCCCCTTCCCCTGGAACACACTGCAGCATGTAGAGAGTATTGCTGTGCACCTGTTCAGCACCCTGGCATGTACTTTTCAGCATACCTCACAAGTGTACAGACCATCGCTGAATGTGTAGATGTCTGGCAGTTATGTTTGCTCAGTAGCTCATAGCCCCTATGGGTTTGTCTGACACATAACCAGGATGATATGATGCCTGATGTCGATAATTAATGCCTGACCTTTGATTTGCAGATCTCATCATCAGCAGTGCATGTATGTGCATTGTGCAATAAAATCTGGTTACACCGACAACCTTCAAAGCTTCATGTGGATATGAGGAGTGTACACACACCTGTTGACATGCCAGCCTCTTCTATGATGTGCAATGGGGCCACAAAATGTTAGAAGTCAAAACCTCAAAATGCACTCTCTTGATGCACTCTTAAAAAAGGAGAACATTGATATCTATGCAGTAACTGAGACCTGGTTCAAGGCTCCAGAGAGCAGCCCTGCAATACTAGGCTACAACACTTACCACACTTTTCGGCTACCAAACCTGGACAAAAACACTAAAGGTGTAGGAGTATCCATATTCACCAAGGATATTCACAACACCAGGCTAGTTGCCCAACACAATGCATCTGAAATTCTCCAGGTGCAACTAACACTAGGTAAGACTGCAATCCAAATTGTAGCTTGCTACAGATCCCCCACCATGCCCCAAGATTCTCACTACACCTTTCTAAACATACTGGAAAATATTAAGATACAACCAAACACCTTAATACTGAGTGATTTAAACTACCCTGCCATTAACTGGGAAAACTACTTGTGTACCAACACCTTTGCCCAACGATTCTTGGAATTCATAAATTCCAACACCCGGGATCAACTAATCCTTAGTCCCACCAGGGGCTCCAATATCCTAGACCTGGTCATTACCAACATGGGAAATCGATGCTCCACAGCTATGGTCATCCCCTTGTTGGTCAGGTCTGACCATAAGCTGATCACCCTTGACATCCACATCCCACCCCCACCCCCCAGTAAGAAAACCTCTGTAAAAAACTTCTCCAAAGCCAAATTAATGCTACTCAAGTCAGAAGTGACAAACTTCATGACACCCATGCAGACGGGAACTGAAAGTTTGACTGCTGAATCCTACACTAAGGCACTGTAAGAGCACATCCACTTCTGCATGAATCGTGCCATCCCCAATAGAACCAAGACGCTCTCCTCCAAGAAAAGGAAGCCAATCTGGTGGTCCCTGGCCATAAACAAACTGTACAACAAAAGGAAGAAACTTACAGAAAAGAGGAAAATCTCAGGATGCAAAAACTCCCTTACCAGCCTCAGTAAGAAGCTGAGATCCCTCATAAAATCCTCCAAAGCTAGTCATAAAAATAAAATTGCCAAATATTCCAAAGACAACCACAAGGCATTCTATAGCTATGTCAAGAATCTAAATGGCAGTGCTCAAATCTTCTCTGAGCTACAACAGAATGGCATTAAATATACTGATCCCAAGGATATTACCAATATCCTGGCAGATCGATTCAGTGCAAACTTCACCCCCCCTCTCACCCCCTAAAAGGCCCATCTCAATACCGAAAGATTGCCAAATTCCGGTAATAACGGCCACACAGGTAAAAAACGCACTCTCCAAAGCTAAGAATACAGCATCCATGGGACCAGACAACAACCCAGGCTGTGTACTACATGAACTACAAAATGAACTGGCACCTCACCTAAGTGTCATGCTTAACCATAGCCTCACCTCAGGTTTCATGCCCACTGAGTGGCGCACAGCTACAGTTATCCCACTCCGCAAGGGGGGATCCACCTTGGATCCCGGGAATTACTGCCCCATCAGTCTGACAAGCCTGATCTGAAAGGCCATGGAACGTATTCTCATGGAACTTATAAGCAAGGACATTGGCAACCTTCAAACACTGGACGCCATACAATTTGGGTTTGTGAAGGGCCGATCTTGTCTCCTGAACCTGATTGACTTCTTTGAATCAGTCTCCAGAGCTGTGGACAAGGGTAAGGTGGTCCACACAGCCTATCTGGACCTCAACAAGGCCTTCAACACCATCCCCCACTCTGAAATCATAGCTAAACTTACTAAGCTGGGCATTAATCCCTATGTCACTCGATGGGTTGCCAACTAACTTACTGACAGAACCCACACTGTAAAAGTAGCTGACTCCAAATGCAGCTACAGACAAGTGACAAGTGGAGCACCTCAGGGTTCAGTCCTGGGACTACTCTTGTTTTGCATCTACTTCTCTGAAGTACAGGCCAACACTAAGGGACTCTGGCTAACAAAGTTCACAGATGACTGCAAACTGGGAGCCATTATTGAATCCCCAAATTATGTGGATATTCTACAAAAGGGCCTTACAGAAACATATGCTTGGTGCCAGAGCCATGGGCTCAAGCTCAATGCCAAGAAATGTATAGTTATCCCCTTTGGGAAAAAATATGTACCCATGAATTACCACATAGGTGGCAGTACACTAAACACCAAAAGTGTGATAAGAGACTTAGGGACACAGGTGGACAGTGGTCTCACATTCGATACTCCCAGTGGGGTGGGAGGTTGCCATAATGGTTATGGTGTTTACCTTACAAACATAAGGTGCAGGGTTTGATTCTCACATGGGGTAGTTGGCTAGGCTTAAAATGACCCAAAAGGACAGTTAGCCTAGTATGAATCTATGACTCTATGAACCTATAAACCTATAACCACATCGCCACAACAGTCAGGAAATCCTTCTATGTGGCACACCTCATCACTAAGGGCTTTTCATCCAGAAAAAAGGAGGTTATTGTCCACTGTACTCATCCCTCGTTAGACCCACTGTAGAATACAATGCCCCATTTGGTATGTACCTATCAAGACATCTGCAACAACTGGAAAGGCTGCAGAAATACCTCACTAAAAGAATCACAGGCCTAAAGCAAATGCCCTATGCTGACAGTCTAAAAAAACTCCACCTATACTCTGTCACATATTGTCTACTCAGGTGCAATCTCTGCTTAACATACAAGGCCATGTCAAACCCAGAGCTGTTGGACATGCTACACTTAAAGAAATCCCAATCCCTCAGAGACACACACTCCAGGGATCTAAACCTTGCCATCACAATGAACAAAACATGCTGGTAGGGAATAGATTCCTGACCCAGAGACTACCCAGACTCTGGAATAGACTGCCCATACATGTTAAGCAGAGCACCACTTTGGCCCTCTTCAAAAGGAACCTTGATGATTGAATGGGAGATAGGAAATTCACCCTGGGGATCACGTCAGTCGCCCTGCTAGACAGGAGTCCAGGGAAGTAAATACTGTGGGAAGAAATAGCCAGGGAATTGTTATGGCTAGGCTTATATAGGCCCTAGGGCTGATAGCCTAGTACCAACCTATGAACCTATGATAACATTACACACATCTGATATGTGACATATGACCTGTGCAATCCAATGCAGTATCAAACAAATGCATTAGTCGTGGAAATGCTGAATGGGATGCATACAATATGTGGGTTGCATAAGTGTGCACACCCTTAAAACAGTGGTTTGCTGAAGCACCTGTTAAGTGACCAACAGCAGTCAGTATTCCTGGAAGGGGTATACTAGCATGGCCCATCTTTACTTGGCATTATTTCGTCTGTCTGCCTTACAAAGGTCACCTAACTCTGCCAGATTGAAAGGTCAGCTCATGTGCACAGCCCTTGGAGGTCACACAGTGGCTTCACTATTGCTGTAGAGTCTGAGTTATGCCTGGCACAATTCATAGCCTTGACTGTGTTCAGATACAGCCATTCTTAGCCTACTTTGGATGTATGCTTCAGTTCACTGTTGTGTTTTAAGCTGGCACCCCTCCCCATCCTCAGATTTATTGCAGATGCCTGACAACTATTGGCCATACATGAGTGTTATTTTGCAGTGTTCCAAATTCCACCCATCATGTCTACCAGCCTAGTTCCAGCTAATGAACAGCAACCCTAAAGGTGTACACTGGCAGCAGCAAGCTAAAGGTTGGGGATGGTGGCCCTGAGGTGGAGTGAGATGTTGCTTGTGTATCATATGTATCTTTATGAATACTGCCAGTAGGTGTGAGCCTTGATCTCATGACAACATTACACATTGGAACACATGCCTTTGGGAGACTTGATGTTATGCTTATGCTACCTGTACAGATCCCTGGATGATGTTTCATGTGGGACAAATCTTCCGTCTGATTACCCTAACCCATAGGCCACAATTCACAGCATCATAGGTTCATAAGTAGGTACTAGGTTATCAGCCCTAGGGCCTATACAAGCCTAGCAATAATGATTCCCTGGCTATTGCTTCCCACAAATAGTTACTTTCCTGAACCCCTGTCTAGCAGGGCTAAAGATGTGATCCCCAGGGTGAATTTCCTGTCTCCCATTCAATAGTCAAGGCTCCTCTTGAAGAGGGCCATTGAGGCACTCTGCCTGACATGTATGGGCAGCTTATTCCAGAGTATGGGGAGTCCCTCCAGCATGTTCTATTCATCATGATGACAAGGTTAAGATCCCTGGAACGTGTGGCTCAGAGGGATTGGGATTACTTTAAGTGTAGCATGTCCAACAACTCTGGGTTTGACATGGCCTTGTATGTTAGGCAGAGAATGCCTCTGAGTAGGCGATATGCGACAGAGAATAGCTGGAGTTTCTTTAGACAGTCAGCATAAGGCATCTGCTTTAGGCCTGTGATTCTTTTTGTGAGGTATTTCTGTGGCCTTTCTAGTTGTTGCAGATATCTTGTGAGATACATACCAAACGGGGCATTGTATTCTATAATGGGTCTAATGAGGGATGAGTACAGAGGGACAATGAACTCCTTTTTTCTGGATGAAGAGCCCTTAGTGATAAGGTATGCCACGTAGATGGATTTTCTAACTGTTGTGGCTATGTGGTTATCAAAAATGAGACCACTGTCCATCTGTGTCCCTAGGTCTCATCACACTTTCAGTGTTTAGTGTACTGCCACCTATGTGGTAGTTCACAGATATGTGTTTTTTTTTCCAAAAGGGGCAACTATACATTTTTTGGCATTTAGCTTGAGCCCAAGGCTCTGGCACCAAGCATCTGTTTTGGTAAGGCCCTTTTGTAGTATATCCACATCATTTGGGGATTCAATAATGGCTCCTAGCTTGTAGTCATCTGTGAACTTTGTAAGCTAGAGTCCCTTAGTGCTGGCCTGTACTTCAGAGAAGTAGATGCCAAACAAGTGTGGTCCCACGACATAACCCTGCAGTAAACCACTTGTCAATTGTCTGAAGCTGAATTTGGAGTCGGCTACTTTTACAGTGTGTGTTCTGTCAGTAAGCCAGTTTGCAACCCATTGAGTGACATAGGGATTAATGCCCAGCTTAGTAAGTTTATCTACGATTCCAGAGTGGGGGATAGTGTCGAAAGACTTGGCAAGATCCAAGTAGGCTGTGTGAACCACCTTACCCTTGCCCACAGCTCTGGAGACTGATTTGAAAAAGTCAATCAGGTTCAGGAGGTAAGATCGGCCCTTCACAAACCCAAACTGGGTGGAGTCCAGTGTTTGAAGGTTGCCAATGTCTTTGTTTATAAGTCCTATGATAATACATTCCATGGCCTTACAGATCAGGCTCGTCAGACTGATGGGACGGTAGTTCCCGGTATCCCAAGTGGATTCCCCATGTGGAGTGGGATGACTGTAGCTGTGCGCCACTCTGTGGGCATGAAGCCTGAGGTGAGGCTATGATTAAACATGACACATAGGTGAGGTGCCAGTTCATTTTGTAGTTCATGCAGCGCACAGACCTGGATGTCGTCTGGTCCCATGGATGCTGTATTGTTGGCCTTGGAGAGTGCATTTTTTACCTGAGTGGCCCTGATTACCAGAATTTGACATTCTTTTGGTATTGAGATGGGCCATTTAAGGGGGTGAGAAGGGGGTGAAGTTGGCACTGAATCTATCCACCAGGATATTGGCAATATCCTTGGGATCAGTATATCTAGTGCCGTTCTGCTGTAGCTCAGAGAAGATCTGAGTATTGCCATTTAGATTCTTGACATAGCTATAGAATGCCTTGGGATTGTCTTTAGAATCTTTGGCAATTTTGTTTTTGTAACTAGCTTTGGAAGATTTTATGAAGGATCTCAGCTTTCTACTGAGGCTAGTAAGTGTTTTTCTTTAATTCTGGGCTCTTCCTCTTTTCTATAACAGTTTCTTCCTTCTGTTGTACAGCTTGTTTATGGCAGGGGACCACCAGATTGGCTTCCTTTTTTTAGAGGACAGCATCTTGGTTCTATTTGGGATGGCTCGGTCCATGCACAAGTGAATGTGCTCATACAGCACCTTAGTGTAGGATTCAGCAGTTGAACTTCCAGTTCCCCATCTGCATGGGTGTCATGAAGTTTGTTACTTCTGACTTGAGAAGCATGAAGTTGGCTTTGGTGAAGTTTTTTATGGAGGTTTCCTCAAAGGGAATGGGGGTGGGATGTGGATGTCAAGGGTGATTAGCTTATGGTCTGATCTGACCAACAAGGGGGTGACCACTGGTGTGGAGCATCAATCTCCCATGTTGTTAATGAACAGGTCTAGAATATTGATACCCCTGGTGGGACTATGAATTAGTTGCTCTAGGGTATTGGAATTTATGAATTCTAATAACTGTTGAGCAAAGGTGTTGGCACAGGAGTAGTTTTCCCAGTTAATGGCAGGGTAGCTGAAATCACCCAGTATTGGGATGTTTGGTTGTATGTTAATATTTTCCAGTATGTTTAGAGAGGTGTAGTGAGAATCTTGGGGCATGCTGGGGGATCTGTAGCAAGCTACAATTTGTATTGCAATCTTACCTAGTGTTAGTTGCACCTGGAGAATTTCAGATGCATTGTGTTGGGCAGCTACCCTGGAGGTGTAAATATCCTTGGTGAATATGGACACTCCTCCACCTTTAATGTTTTGGTCCTGGTTTGGTGGCCAAAAAGTGCGGTATGAGTTGTAACCTGGTATTGCAGGGGTGCTCTCTGGAGCTTTGAACCAGGTCTCAGTTACTGCACAAATATTGATGTTCTGCATTTTTAGGAGAGCCTCAAGAAAGTTTATCTTGAGGTTTAGACTTCTAGCATTGAGTAGCATTACCTTCAGATTTTGCTTGCTTGTACCCGTTACAGTGGTAGTTTTTTTCCTTTGAACCTTGTCTAAAAAAGGCACTATAGGGGTGGCAAGAGCCTTAGCCAGTAACCTGAATCCCAGGGGGGCACAGGTGCAAACCATCTCTTGCAAAGCATTGTGGTCTGTCAATCACGTCGTCCCAGGCAGACAGAAACAGGATCCCCTTTGAATGACACCAGAAGCTTAGCCAATTATTGAAGTCAGTTATTTTGTCCTTATACTGTGGTATCATTCTGGGTGATGGCAGAATACTACTCAGGGCTAGGGTCATACCAGCCTGGGCTACATGATCCAAGAGCTCTTTCATGTCTCTTTTCAAATAGTCCAGGGAGGTACGTCTCAAGTCATTCACTCCAACATGGACAATGACAGAGTCATATTTGTACCTCTTGTGGAATGACTTGAGTGCAGGCAGTATGTGGTGGATCCTGGCACCCTAAAACTGTAATTTTCTCCTTGTTCAGCCTGGTGAGTGGGACATCAGTGTGCCAGACTATAGAGTCACCTATGACTAAAGTGTTGGGTATGTTGTCTTACCTTAGGGCCTGCTGTTGGGTGGCACACTGGTGTTGTGAGTTATATGATGCTTTGGTTGTGTTTGGGGGTGGTGTTTGTTTGTGTTTCAGCTTCAGAGTTCCTTGTTGCTTAGGCAGGTTAATATTAAGAGCCTCCACATATGTGGGTTTTGTCTTGCTATGTGTGGGTTTTGGTGGTGTGGGTTTTGAAGGACTATGTGTTGTTTGAGGTTTTGTGTGGGTGTTAACCTTCTCCTCTTCACTGTCTAGCACAATCTTGGCTGGAGAGAGCTTTGCTTTCTGTTTGGCTATGTAAGTGCCTCTCTCACAGGTTGTAGTGTTTGGTGGTAGGAGGAGAGGATTGTCTGTGTACATGAGGCAATTGCTGCATTGCCCCAGTATGCCCAGATTCACCAGGTGGACAGGTGAAATCACCGGAAGCTGACCCTTGGACATGTCTGGTTAGGTGCTTTTTTGTGTCTTACAAGAGCTGTTTTCCCTTACTTTTTTGGCAAGGTACTTGCAATTGTCGGCTGTCTAGTGTCTACGACTATTTTCTCCTTATTACCAAGGAGAGGTGAGTGCTTGTAACAAAGTAAAGCTTCCTAGTGCTTTTTAGTGAGTTTTAGAGCAAGTGCTAATCACAGGTATACAGATTTTAGTGGTACTGCTGATAAACTAGTTAGTTCTAAGGGAAAATCCAGGTGATTGTCAACACAGGTACTACACAGGCAGTACTTGCTAGACATTCCTGCAACTCCCTCAGTGTTGCTGCATGTCTCTGGGCAGCTTCCATGACCAGTTTGCAACATGTTTTGTCATCTGTTTTGGATGGGCATCTGTTTCTTTTCTACATCACTGTTGTCCCATATTTAATACACCTCTAGATCACTGTCTGCACTGTTTACCATGGTATATGCAATGGTGAGGTAAGGTTACTTTTACCACTCCTCACTGCTACCTTTCACATATGGGATCCATTTCATGCTTTGTAAGATGTGTGCAAGCCATGGCTGCCTCTGTTGCAGTGACTGGGCAAATGTCATGGACATACTTCTTGGACAGCAGACCATTACTTGGTGTGACATTGAGACCCTGTAGTTGATGGCAGGTGTGTACCCAGGAAGAGTGAATGCTGTCAGTACATCACAAGCTGCCTCCACAATATGTTATTTGGAGTGTGTGCACACATATGCTTCCAGTGTTGTATAAGGTTTGTATACCCCATATTTGTTGTCCTAACTTGGGATTCTATATTACACATTCATTACTCATGTTAGGATCACATTACTGTTTGTAAAAGGTGTGGAATGTGTTATTGTGGTCTGCCACTGTATATATCAGGAACAGTTGTCATTGTAATAGTGGTGTATACACTGTTGTATCCACTGTATAAAGGTAATGTTTCATACATGTCCCTACTGTAGGCCATTTGTCCCACCACTCTGTCCACACATCTTGCACTGACAGGTTGTGAGGTATACTGCAGGAATTTTACATATCCTTCAGATATGCCACCATGGTGACCACTGTGATGCAGTGCAGTTAACACCAACAAAAATGAACATGTACAGCATGCATTATGTGTAAGTGTGTTAAATGTGTGCATGGCAAATATCATGGCCTTAACATGGCCAGTGTATTGGCAAACCTGAACAAAACAACTCTATACTCACCAGCTACAGGCTGTTGTCCCAGTTGTATACCAGAGGGACCTAATTAGTTGTGGGAGAGAAGTAATGTCAGTAGCCACACCTGTGGCATTGGTACAGGGTGGAAGCAGCATTTCAGCACATCAGCAGTACAACCCCAATACTAAGGATTATGCACATCTGCACATTACTACACTCCAGCAACAGACTTATCTGAGATATGCATGAAAATACTTTACAGATTAAGATGGTGAAGCAACAGTGTTCTAGTGATGTGCACTGGGGCCTTACCTGCACAGTCCTTGTCCATTGTGTGGGTGGCACCCTCCTTCACAATGCTGTCTTTGGCTTCATGGCCCGTCCAGCAGGCTGGTGCCCCAAGGCTTGAGAGGAGCTCCTCAGCGTATGTCAGTGGGGGCTGAATGGCTTGACCCCCACCTGTGGCTGGCCATTCTCTCACAATGACAGCAGCCCACTGATGGGCATGGTGGATGAGGTCAATGCAATGATGCCGCACCTGCTCATAATTTCATCTGTGCAGGCCGATATCGTTTACCCTGTTGATGAGGTTGTTCCATAGGGCTGTCCTCTCCTGCAGATCCTGGGCTCTGCAGCTGAATAATATGTTGTAATGCTGCATGACATATTGTATTATGGTGTCATTCTCTATGTTGGTGAATGCTGGCAACCATGGACGTTACATATTACCTGGAAGACATAAACAGGAAAAAAGGTCACAGGACCTCATACAGTTGTCCACTTGCATATCAACAGTGGATATTACTTGCAAATAATACAGAGTATACCATAACACTGTAAGCTATCATGGCTTTGGCATCTTGCATTACACTCCTGGCCCTGACCTGTCTAGTTCCCCCAATGTTGGACACTTAATTACATAATCCACTATTCTCCATTAATTTCTATGTAGAGGGATGACAGTGGCCATCTTCCATGTGAATGGTGTGTGGATGGTGGCAAGTCTGTGTTTGACTATAGTGTGTGATGGAGCTGTGAGCACATGCTTGAGCTCATGTAGGAGGCAGACTGTGATGTTCCTATGCCCCATGGAGACTTGCTGTTGTTGCCATCAGTAGGCATTAAGTACATGCTCACCATTGATGAGGGCAGGAGTGATGTGCATATCCCCCTGTACAAATGTTGTGGACAGGGTGGCACTGTTCTCACCTAACCTCTCTGATGCAGGTTGCCTGTATCCATGGCATGTGTGTATGAGGTGTGCTTTACCCCCAGTACAGGTTGAATTGTGTTACTGCCTCTGAGACTGACTACATATGTGGAGACATTGTTGCAATTGGCCTTGGTGGTGTGGATACGTCTGAGTTATAGTCATAGTCAGCCTTACAAGAAGTCACCTGTGAACCTATATGCTTGCTCAGATAGAGGTGGACTTGCTTCCAAGTTGTGGTCTGCACCTATGTGTCCCTGTACAGCCACTATGTCAACCTATTATGTGCTTTGTGTATTGCTGCTGTCGACCAAAGGGGATTACTCTATTGTTAGTGGAGGCTGGTTGTACAGGTCAGGTACTGCTGATTCCATATAGCTACAGTGGATATAAAGTGTACACACCCCTGTTACAATGCCTGGTATTTGTGCAATTGAAACATGACCCCACAAAAACTCATTTCAACACAATCCCCACCTGTAATGTGACCTATAGTCTGCTCAATTCAATTGAAAACATAATCTGTTCTGTGAAAACATATGGGAAATAATACTCAGTGCAGTAAGCCAGATGAATGTGTGTGCACGGGTCCACTTTGTAATTTCGAAATACTGAAATCCCAAATTTCAGTATTTCAAAATCACATAGCCGAAAACTCAAAGTTCCAAAACTGGCAGAAGTGCGAAATTCAAAATCCCGAAGCATGGAGATGTTGAATTTCTGCTTCCACTGGTGCACTGTGTGGATGTATGGGTTGAATTTAGGTAAGTTTTTGTGTGCAAGTGTGTTGGTTAGGGGCTTTAGTGTGTGTAAATGTGTGTTGTGACTGTGATGTGTATGTGTGAGGGACTGTAAGGTGTGTGTGTGTGTGTGTGTGTGTGTGTGTGTGTGTGTGTGTGTGTGTGTGTGTGTGTGTGTGTGTGTGTGTGTGTGTGTGTGAGCTTCGTTTGTGTTTCTGTTTGTGCAATCTCGGAGTTAGACTATATAAGTAAGGGGGGATGCAGCCCCCCACATGGTGGGTGCAGGGGGCTTGCCCCCCTGCTTATCTATAGTGTAGATGCATTTGTTTGATTGTGGGGGTGGAGTTTTGTGTTTGTTTATGTGTGTACTGTATGTGTAGAGTAGTTTTGGGATTTTGAATTTCACGGTTGTGTGTTTTCAGAATTGTGAGTTGTGCTTGGGTTTTCGGCTATGTGATTTAGAAATACTGAAATTCGGGATTTCAGTATTTCAAAATTACATAGTGGACCCATGTGCACATCCTTAAACTGATATGTTGTGTAAGCACCTGCTGAGATGATTACAGCATCCATTTGTCTTGGTTTGTACTCTAATGTCATGACACATCTTCACTTGGTAGTAGTTACTCACCTTCCTTGACACAGATTTGTTTCTTTTTCAATAGAATTGTACATGTTATGGGTCACATTTGAGGTGAGAAACATTTTGAAATGATTTTCTGTGGTCTCATTGGCATATAGCACACAAACCTGGCATTCCAACAGAGTTGTGTACACTTTGGATATCCAGTGTATATGAGTGTTGTTATAGCTGTTAGTGGTAGGCATGGACAGTGGCTCATAACACAGTTGTACACTTCTCTGATTACTACCTGATAATCATGCCTATTGTAGTACCCATATTAGTGTTATGGCAATGCAACAATCAGTAGCTGTACACATTTTATTTTGTTGTATGCAATAACACTGATATTACACACGTGCAACATGCACAACCTATTTTCCAGACTGCTTGTAACCCATGTTATTACTTTTGTGCCTTTCAGCTGAACATACGTATACATACATGTGCTCAGAGGATACCTGGTATACATTTGTGTTCTATGTCAGTATGGCACACTGTATTTACAGTCTTGGAGCTCAATCATACTTCTCAACCTGTTATACCAGGACTTCTGGACAATGGTCCACATCAATGGGTGACAACAGGGAAATCAATATTGCTAACATATTAATATAGCTGACATAACACAAGTATATGTGTATGTGACTACAGATATCAGTCACAACTGTGAATATTGTTTGGCAGAACACTGTACAGTTGATTGTTATTAATGGAATATATCATCTGCAGTTTAACACGCACATCTGCAACAGTACTTCACTATGCACATACCCTATATAGGTATCTTAGATTTGCAATACAACCATGTATAATACTCATATTCACAGGTAACATATGGATATGGACAACATCCCATTAACTGGCCTAGGAGTGGCACAGTCACAACTGTGTGACAGACACTCTATTGGTTGCCATATGTGAGCTGTCCTTTCCCAGGTTGAGTCAGGCTCCTCAGTTGTGTCCCTACCTCTCCACCTCTCAGAGCATCACATCTGAACAAAGCCTAAAAATAGGCACAAATCTTAAATATGCCTGTTACAAACCTATAACGTTTGTAGCATAATACATTTTACATTACCATGACTGTTCTGAAGGTGGTGGGGTCTGAAACTCAAGTGGTTGTCCTTATGTCATGACTTCCATCCCCAGCTATCTGCCAGAATAATATGGATGTTAGGAGGAACAGACCAAACACTATGATGGGTAAATCTTAACATTCTGTGAAGATCTCTACAATTGACAGGTATGGCCCACTGCAGGCAGAGCCAGATGCTATGTCCATAGCAGCTGTACAGCAGGACATCATTACAGCAAGTCTTGTTGGCATGCATAATTCTTTCAAAATCATCTATCCCATTATTACAGACCAAGTACTACATTCAGTTACATGCTTACATGTTTCACATACTGTTTTATTTTTATGCTGTCTTCTTTGTTCCAGTTTTATGTCTCCCTTGTTTTGTTTGGTATTTTTTGTTTATTTGTTTTTATTGTTTTATTTTCTCTCTCTCTCTCTCTCTTTCTCTCTCTCTCTCGACAACAAGGATCGAGCTGGTTTGAATAGGTTGCAACATGGCTTTTGTAGGTGATTCTCATGAACAGGTGATGGCCTCTGCACCAATTAGTGTTCCCCACTTGCTAATAGCAAATAGGCAGCTGTGTAGTTCTTCCAATAGCCAATGTCATAGCAACCCACTACTATAGATGACTAGTTCATGTGACCGTTGTCCCTTTACCTTGCCTGTATTGAAGACATCCTTCATGTGTGGGGGCAGCAGTGTTACAGACAGCAGGTAGGAATACCTCTTACAACAAGACTTGTGGACACAGGCCAACTACATGTTTGTATAAGGTTCCAGACCTAGGGACAGAGTGTGAGTACTGCTGTTATATGCTTTGAATACTGCTAGTTTTACAGGGTTTGTGTGTACATGCTAGTTTTGCATGGAATGTAGTCTGTCTGCATAGCTCTCAACTGTGGGGCTACCCACATAATGGCCAGAGGTTTGGCAGCTATGTTTTATGTGTTTTACAGACAGGTGCTGTCCTTTACAAATCAGTGGCATTATCTCTTTTGATTGCTATCACTACATGGCAACATCCATTTGTGCTTCTGACGTCATATTCCTCAGAAGGGTATGTTACAGCTAAACCTGTAACACCAGCAACTTTCACAGTGTATAAAAGCAATATTTCTAATATGGCCCTATGTTTTGGACTCTGTCCTCCACTTATATACCAGGCTTTGTCCAGATGCCATGCAGTAAGAGGTTGATAGGTATGGTCTATCATTATTTAGTGCTGATATTCCTGCTATCATTCCAGTGATGTGGACTCCCACACATGTTGTGGGGTAGGGGCCATAAATATGAGGGATATGACTGGACAACATGGGTGACCCTGTACAGTCCAGAGGACAGTGTATAGAGAATGCTGTTATATGCCTTGTAAGACATTTTATGGGTGAGGGATATTAAATGTTTTTAACCTAGGCTGTTAGAACATGTGAGGGATATTACTAATAAGAAACATAAAAGTATATGGCTGTACATTTTCATACATTTCAACATGGGGACAGTGGTGGGTTAGAGTATACTGTTTTGCACAGAGTTCTCTTTGTCAGTTTGATAGTACATTTTGAAGTGAAGCATTGTTATGTAAAGGATCTATCTACATTGTAACATGTGGTACTTTTCCCCCTAGGGAGTTAACTACAGAGCGTAATTGGAGGCTGTTGAATTAAATCTGTAATTAAGTGTTGATTGCTTCTTGTCTTCAAGGCAAGTGTGTTTTTTACTGTTGTATTACTTGAATGCTTTGGCCAAGACAGCAGAGTATCTTATTTTTTGCAGATTACCTTGGGTTACCACCTGTCCGTCTTTACGAGGGACATACCCTCTTCGTGCAGTTGTGTCCTGCTGATGACAACTGACAAATGGCAAATGTCCTGAGATGGTATCAATAATCTATCATGTTTTTTTTGATAGCTGCATAAATCAATTATTTTGTATTTGAAACACCTAATTGATGAGGAATCTCAACCTTTAGATGAGGCTGAAAAGGGAGGCTTTCCAGCCTTGGGACTTCACCTTATTCCACATCAGTTTCATATATATATATATATATCTATATATATCTATATATATATATATATATATATATATATATATATGTATATATATATGTATACATATATATATATATATATGTGTGTGTGTGTGTGTGTGTGTGTGTGTGTGTGTGTGTGTGTGTGTGTGTGTGTGTGTGTGTGTGTGTGTGTGTGCGTGCGTGCGTGTGTGTGTTTATGTGTGTGTGTGTGTGTGTGTGTGTGTGTGTGTATATGTGTGTGTGTGTGTTTGTGTGTGTGTATGTGTGTGTGTGTGTGTTCATAGGTTCATAGGTAGGTACTAGGCTATCGGCCCTAGGGCCTATACAAGCCCAGCCAAAAAGGTACCCTGGCTTTTTCCACCCAAGAAAATTATTTTCCATTGCCACTGTCGAGCAGAGCCACAGAAGTGTTCCCCGGGGTGCATTTCATATTTCCCTTCCAATCATCAAAATTTTTCTTGAAGAGTACTAATGAGGAGCTTTGTTTGATATAGATAGGTAGTTTATTCCAGAGTGTGGAAAGTCTCTGGGACAGGAATCTATCCCTCTGGCATGTTCTGTTTATTGTGGTGACAAGGTTTAGGTCCCTAGAGCATGTAGCTCAGAGGGGTTGGGACTTCTTTAAGTGGAGCATGTCCAACAGCTCTGGGTTTGACATAGCTTTGTATGTTAGGCAGAGATCACCTCTGCACAAGCGATATGCGACAGAGTAAAGCTAGAGTTTTTTGAGATTATCTGCGTAGGGCATCTGTTTGAGGCTGGTAATCCTCTTTGTGAGGTATTTCTTAAGCCTTTCCAGTAGTTGTAGATATCTTGTGAGGTACATACCAAAAAGGGCGTTGTACTCTATAATGGGTCTAATGAGTGATGAGTAGAGGGAAACAATGACCTCTTTTTTTCTGGATGAGAAACCTTTTGTGATAAGGTGTGCCATGTAGAATGATTGCCTGACTACTGTGGTGATGTGATTATCAAAGGAGAGACTACTGTCCACCTGTGTTCCAGGGTCTCTTATCACACTTTCAG
This sequence comes from Protopterus annectens, assembly GCF_019279795.1. Classification (NCBI taxonomy): domain Eukaryota; kingdom Metazoa; phylum Chordata; order Ceratodontiformes; family Protopteridae; genus Protopterus; species Protopterus annectens. The sequence continues at coordinate 460,107,575 of NC_056725.1, read as the reverse complement.
TGTTAAATATACTACCACCTATGTTGTAGTTCATGGGTACAGAGTTTTTACCAAAGGGGATGACAATGTACTTTTTGGCATTGAGCTTGAAGCCATGGCTTTGACACCAGGCATCTGTCTCAGTGAGGCCCTTTTGTAGGATGTCCACATCGTTAGGAGTTTCGATTATGGCTCCTAGTTTGCAGTCATCTGCGAACTTCGTTAGCCAAAGACCTTCTGTGTTAGCCTGTACTTCAGAGAAGTAGATACCAAACATGAGAGGACCCAGGACTGAACCCTGTGGTACTCCACTTGTCACTGGTCTGAATTCGGATTTGGAGTCTGCTACTTTCACAGTGTGGGTTCTGTCAGTGAGCCAGTTGGCAGCCCATCTTGTGACATAGGGTTTATACCTAGTTTAGTGAGTTTATCTATAATTCCAGAGTGGGGGATGGTGTCAAAAGCCTTGGCAAGATCTAGATAGGCTGTGTGAACCATCTTACCCTCGTCTACGGATTCGGTGACTGCTTCAAAGAAGTCTATCAGGTTTAGGAGACATGATCTGCCTTTTACAAACCCAAACTGGGTGGTGTCCAGAGTTTAGAGATTACCAATGTCTTTGTTTATAAGTTCCATGATTATACATTCCATGGCCTTGCAGACTAGGCTTGTTGGGCTAATGGGGCAGTAGTTCCCAGGGTCTGTGGTGGCTCCCCCTTGTGGAGTGGGATAACCGTCACTGTGCACCATTTAGCGGGCACAAAGCCTGAGGTGAGGCTATGATTGAACATGGTACTAAGGTGGGGTTCCAGTTCATTCAGTAGTTCATGTAGAACACAGCCTGGGATGTTGTCTGGTCCCATGGATGCTGTGTTCTTGGCTTTGGAAAGTGTGTTTTTTACCTGTGCTTCCGTGATTACAGGAACTTTGCATTCTTCCGGTATAGAGATGGGCTCTTTAGGGGGTTGGGGGGTAAAGTTAGCACTGAACCTATCTTCCAGAATGTTGGCAATATCAGTTGGTTCTGTATATTTAGTGCCATTGTGCTGTAACTCAGAGCAGATCTGAGTGTTGCCATTGAGATTCTTGACATAGCTATAGAATGCTTTGTGGTTGTCTTTAGAATCAGTGACGATTTTGTGTTTGTAACTAGCTTTGGAAGATTTTATCAGAGATCACAGCTTCATACTGAGGCTGACCAGGGAGCTCCTCCATTCATGGGATTTTACTCTCTTTTGCAACAGTTTCTTCCTTCTGTTGTACAGTTTGTTTATGGCAGGGGACCACCAGATTGGCTTACTTTTTTTGGAGGATAGCGTCTTGGTTCTGTTTGGGATAGCAGAATCCATGCACTCATGTAAGTGCTTATAAAGTGCAATTGTGTAGGATTCAGTAGTTGTAACTGTATTGTCCATCTGCATGGGTGTCATGAAGTTCACCACTTCTGTTTAAGAAGCATGAAGTTGCCTTTGGAGAAATTTTTTACCATGGTTTCCTTAATGGGGGGTGGGGGCAGGATGTAGATACCTAGGGTAATTAGCTTATGGTCTGATCGGACCAATGAGGCATTGACTTCAGGTGTGGAATACCGGTCACTCATGCTGGTAATGACTAGACCTAAGATATTGTTGCCCCTGGTGGGGGTGTGGATAAGTTGATCCAGGGCATTGGAGTTTAGGAATTCCAGAAAGCATTGAGTGAAGGAGTTGGTACATGAGTAGTTTTCCAAGTTAATGGTGGGGTAGTTGAAATCGCCCATTATTAGGGTGTTTGGTTGAACCCTAATATTTTCCAGTACATCGAGAAAAGAGGAGTGGGAATCCTGGGGCATGGTGGGGGATCTGTAGTAAGCTACAATTTGGATTGCAGTTTTGCCCAGAGTTAGTTGCACTTGGATGACATCGGCTGCATTATGCTGAGCAACTAGCCTGGAGGTGTGGATATCCTTAATGAATATGGACACACCTCTGCCTTTGGTGTTCCGGTCCAGGTTACATGGCCAAAAAGTGTGGTATGAGTAGCCTGGTATACACCTTTTCCTTACTGTTGAATGACTGTGCTGCATGATATGTCTGAATAAACGTCAGACATAGTTACAGCTCAGGTGGCTTACTGGTAACTTGCTGTGGCTATGGTGTGCCAGTCCTGGGTTCAAGGGGTGATTATTTTGTTGCTGGGCAGAACAAAAGCTGTTGAATACAGAGTGATTAAGGCACTTTTAAGCAGTTGTAAGTGGGTATGCACAGGTTTGCACAGTGGTAAGCAATGCTAACTTCCAGTTAAATATGCTTACAGACAGCCTTAAAAGTGCTTAATCTGTGTAGGCATTGCTTAGCACTGTGCAAACAAGCTTAGTCCCACTTACTGCTGTTTACGCCTGCTTACCCCCATGCTAATTTCTTTAAAAGGAAAGAAAAAAGGGGTGATAAGAAAGTGGTGAAAAAGGGGACACAAAGAGGGTAAAACAATATGACAAATAGGTAGGGATGTGCAGGATGGGTGTAGGGAAGGTCCATAACTGTCCATTTCTTCTACAGCAACAGCTGTGCATATATACAGAATTTGGAGGTAAATTGGGACACTCAAACCCCTGAGGGAGAGGGGTGAGGACAACAATAATGTGTTGTGAAGCCAGTTAGAGAAGATTACATGTGTCCAGTGGACACGTGTGCAAAATGGACAGCTATGTATGGGGCAATATTTTTTTTGGGAACAGATTGCCCTTTTTTATTTTTTTTAAGGTGAGAGTGGGATGTTGGGGAAGGATAGTAGGTATATTTGGGGAGGTAAGTTGGGTAGGAAGACAGTCAAGACAGACAAGACAGCATACAGGGGCAGTATATGACACATGGGGGGCAAACACCTTGGATGGGGAGGGTTGTTTGGTAATCAGAAGCCCACGAGCCCCCAAATGGATACAGTAGGACTGAGATTGCCACCCATGGGCAGTAACCACTGCACCTTCACGGCTCCAAAGGTGGTTGTACTGGGGGCTGGGCAGAAGGGGTAGGCTGACTCTCTAAATGTGCCATACAGACCTCAAGTTGGTGTAGCAGATCTCCAAATTCCTTGTGGAGCTCGCTACACACCAGACCCCGGACCTGGCTTCGGGTGACAGGATCCTGTCCGTGCCCATGCCTGGGGGCTTGAGCCCCAACCCCTGAGGCAGTTCCACCTGAAGATGGTGCAGGACCAGTGGATGAGGAGGTCCCGGGGTGGGTCCCAGATGTGCTGTGGCCCTGTGCTATGGCCAGATGAGGCGGGAGAGGTGGATCCACCTTGATCAGCCTTCTCTGATGCACTATGGTGTTGCAGTTTTCGAACATATGTTAGTTAGTAATGGTAAACACATTCCAGAATTAGTTATAACAGCATGCATGAGTATTCCCATTAACCCAATATAACAGATTTGGAACATTTGCATAGCAAACAGAACACATGCATATATGGAACCACAGTGGGCATTACACCAGCATACAGGTGACATTGGTAGCAACAGGCCACCAATGATGGTATTTGAGCAGGGAACATTAATTGGAATAAATGCCAATGTTTTTAGAACAACAGGACACATGTCCCAACAGTAGGTTTGGTGGAAAACATACCCATTCATTTATGTGTTTAGATTATTGGTGAAGATAAGCTGGGGGAGAGAAAGAGATGTCAGTTAACAAATGTAGATTCTTGCAGTGGTCACAGCTTTAATGATCATTGCTCTACTCATTATTCTACAGGCATTATTTTAACAACTATAGCTTTGGGTTGGTCAGTGGTATATTTTTACACAGTATAATTACAGCCTTCTTATAGCTACTTTGAACTATCTCTTACCTGGTAGACCTGTGGAAGGAATGTTTGTTAATACTACATGACTGTTTCTACCCATACTCCCATAGTCAGGGTTGCATATGTGCACTTATACCGTGTGTGTGTGTGTGTGTGTGTGTGTGTGTGTGTGTGTGTGTGTGTGTGTGTGTGTGTACTACTGACACACTATGCCTTGATTTCTATCACTCACCCTGGTTGTTGTTAGCAGGGACCTGTAGCTGTGACAGCATGACACTTTTGAATATTTCTTGGGGGAGACCACTTGGTGTATGTTCTTATCTTGCTGTCATTTGCAGCCTTGAGTTGGACCATGGTTGTTGGACACAGTATAACTACAGCCTTCTTATAGCTATGTTATACCTTATCTTACCTGGAAGACTTGTGGAAGAAATGTTTGTTAATAATACCTGACTGTTTCTACACATTTTTACAAAATCCTAGTTGAAATTATGCATACAGTTTACTACCACTCCCGGGATTCGAACCGTGGCTGTTTCTGCTAAAAATAGAACAAGTATGTGTTTCATCACAGGGAGCTATTAAGAAACTGCTGTCTCTTGTTTGAATGATTTCTTTCTCATTCTCTCTTTGTTGTACAATCTGACCTTGTATTTACAACATTCTTATACATACATTCCTATACATACCTGTCCACATAGCACAGTGTGGAAAACAGTGGTTAATACAACATTACTATTCAGATATCAGATCTTGGTGCATGACATTTGTAATATCAGTTAATCTCATGTGTTATAGAGGCACTGACTTTTTCAGATGAGATTTGATTATTTAATGCTTTCAGAGCTATAGTTACTATGCATAACCTGTACACATTTCAAATCATACCATACCAGAGTAAATACAACCAGTCCAGGGTTTAGAATTTTATTCACAGGCAGTTACATTTTATTAATATATGACCTATATGAGACTATTATTGTAATATTGTCTGCTTTATTTAGTAGAAACCATACCTATTTTTAGTAATGCCAGGTAACATTCTACTCTTTTATATTTATTTGGTATGAATAGTACAAGCTAGATTGTTACTCACCAGCCTCACAACGTAGCCTTTGCAACCTGCTGGCATGGGCTTCCTGGTTTGTAACCCTCTCAGCTGAAGCTGTAATGAAGATATAGAAACATTTATGCATACTTATCCATCACAAATACAGGCTGGACTTTGGTAAACAGTTATTGCTATGAATACTTACACACTGCTGGGACATCACCCCTCTGTCTTGCTTCTTGGACCCACTGTTCCAAGATCTCCCTCTTCCTCCGCTTCAAGTCAGCATAGTAGTGCCAGACCTGCTCACCGGTCTGATGGATAACAGTGGCACTGGTGACATCACAGGCAAGACTTTCCCAGGCTTCTGCTTTGTACTGGGAGCCCTGGTACTGGTCCTGCAGCAGTCTCACATCATGTTTTTTTACAAGGAGTCCTACCATGACCTTGGACTCCTGTATGGCCCAGCACTGCACCCAAAAGTGCATGCCCTCTCCAACACCTGCCATACTGCCTACAGTGGGGAGCTACAACCAGTTATGAGCTGTATTCCTGTCTGCAAGGTTTAAATATGGCCGATTTCCCACCCTTTACCATGATTGGATGGTTTTGAATATGCTGAGCTAGGATAAACTATGAGCAAACCTGCTTAGCTAAGGTTGGCAGTGCTTAAAGGAGCAGGTTCAGCACTGCTTACCAATGGGCAAATCCTTTTAGCTGGGCTACTCATTGCTTAGCATTAATATTTACACAATGCTTACACCTGATCAGCATAGCTGTGCAATGCTTACCATTGCTTATGTTTTATTTTATGGACTATCACCTGTATGGGACTGATTCATCATTCCTGACTTATTATAATTTTTTTTACCTTTCCTGACATCCTCCAGTGTGCTTTCATTACATTTATTCTTGTGTGACTATACTGTATGGGGCACTTGTGTTTATATGGGGGTTTCACAATTTTATTACACTGACACCTCACATCTGGGCCTAATACACTACTCTGGTTGAGAAATGTAAGTTACCTCCTACATAAATATACCAATAAATTAAAATTACAATGATTTCACATACAAATAGAAATGTTTTTGTTGAGGCTTGAACCATGAATGACTACATACAAGGTACACGCTCTAACCACTACACTATTGCTTATGGTGGATATCTATTGCTATTTAACTTATCGTGCCATTTCAGCTGAGCTAACCATAGCTAAGTAATGAGCACACTCATGCAGCTACACTTAAACTATATTGCAGATATGTAAAAAAAAAAAAAAGATTTATTTGTTGGGGGCTGTGCTTTGCAAACATTGATGACATATAACTTTTCACAGTATGTCTGGATATTTGCCTTATATTCTTGGTCCACTTTTCATAATCTTGTGGCTCTCTGTCACATCATTAAAGATTTAAGTTTGAGAGTAATGACAGATATTTGCATTTTATACTTCATAGCCTTCAGAAAATTCATGCTAATGCTAAACCTGTTCTTCTATCAACTTTCTTGTAATGGCAATATTTCAGAGTTGTCCCTTATGGCTTTGTCCAGATTTCTTACTCTAATAGGTTGTGAGATGTGCATTTTAGACTTCAAAACCTTCACAAATTTCATGCTAATGCAAAACCTGTTATTCTATCAACTTTCTAAGTTGGTAATTGCAATTGTCCCTTATAGATTTGTCCAGATTTCTTACTCTGACAGGTTGAGAGGTGTAACAAGCGATCTCGCTCTTGTTAAATTGTCGTACAGCAATTTTGGTGTGCAGGGGCATGTGTATTGTGAGACCACTGCTCTCAAACATGCCTCCTGTGCTTGTACACATCCCTATGTATGCATTACAGCACGGCAGTGCACCTTCATACATATGCATGGTGCGCTGCCTTGCTGCACAGGAACCATCCCTTCCATGCAAGAATAAGTTATTCCTGCATGAACATTTGCTGAATCCAGGGGCAGGCCTCCCCTGCCAAAATAATTAAGCTTGGCTATTCAAGTACTGCACAAAGTAGTGGCATATTTTGTGCTGGGTTGCTCTTATGCAACAGTGAATTTGATGCTTCATTCACATGGCTACTGTATCAGATCATTATGCAAATGAGCACAGTACTTTTCTGTGTTCTTCTAAGTTGTCTACATTCTTTAAAATAGATACAAGCCAGACACATAAATAAGGTAAAACATATTTTGTGCTGGTTTACACCAATTTACAACTGAATATGATGTTTCAGATACTGTAGCCAACCAATATCCAAATGAATAAGGAGCAAATCAAACAACTGTATAAATGCATAAAAAGCAGTATCATGTACCACTGATAAAAGCACTGCTGTTAATACTAATAAGCTTATGAATAGTAAGGAGGAAGAGGATTTTCTTGTAACAATAAACAGAAAGCAATACTGTTGCCATTTTCTTCCTCAGAAATAATGTATGTCCTATTTTTTACCATGAGCAAAATGTTACATGTTACTTTCCAACAATCATTTTATAGTCTGCTTACCTATAAAGTGCAAAGCAAGAATGTTTCAACTTGGCTAAAATAAAATCCTTTCTAGCTAAAGTAAAATGCCATGTGTTGATTTCCTATGATAACTTCAAAATGCTGTGTTGCTTCCCTATACAGTAGTCCTGAATATCCAGTACAGATAAGTAATGGAAAGACAGACAAAAGAAATATATATATTTTTATTTTATTTTATAACACTACAGATATAATTTGGTGTAGAGCATATATAGGATGTTGCAGTACTGTGGTATATCTTAGTATATGGAGCTCATCTCAAGTAACATCCAGTTTCATTAATAACAAAATACTATATGTGGCTTTCACATGCTTATTTCAAAAAGTTGTATGTTAGTATCAACACAATATTCTTTGATACCTACTACCTATGGTAAGTATCAATTTAAATTCATTACTGACTTCTCTAAAGATTTATTCAGACAGAGAAAAGTAACGTTGAAGTACAAACAAATAATCCAAGATGGCTTAAGAAGCAAGGATAGTACATCCTGCAGCTATCACTTTCTGAAATGTTTAAGGATCCATATATAGTTTTTCATAAAGACAGGTTAAGCCTTAGAAGTTAATTTCCCCTTCATGCGAAAGAACATATCTGAGCAAGATGTAAAGAAACCATTCAGCTGCTTGGCTACAAACTTCCTATATTCTCCAATGTATTTTTTTTTTCTTATTGGATTATTCTTCATTTACAGCCTGATACTGAAATTTGTTATCTTTACTCATCTATAGGTAAAATATGTTTTATTTACTATATATGTAGCTGTTCCCTAAGTTCCATTATTTAACATTTCCTTGTTTTAAGTTTATTGGTTTTGGATCGCGTTTCATGCTAAATCACTATAATAAACATTGAGTTGATCTGAGTTTGAAGATGAAAACTGCAATAATATGAAAAAAATAAGAATAAATGATTTGTTCACATTTAGGCTTTGGAGAACAAGAAGAATAAACTACTACCTCACAGGTTTATACCATAATGTCAAACTGTGATAAGTCCGAACACCACATCATCGAACTGAATACACTGAAACGTAATTAGTCCGAACACTCAAAACTTCGAAGAGCAGAAATCTGGATGGTTATGGTTGGCCCTTCTGTACAGATACATGAAGTATCCACTGTGGTGCAATCTTGGAGTTGGTATATTTAAGTAGGGGGGTGGGGGGGCACAGCCCCCCACTTTGGGGGGGAGCTATTAGTAATTGTGTAAAAGTGTTTGTGTGTTATTTGATAGTACAGGTGTAAAGCTGTCTGACCGTTGCTTTTCGGAGTTCCGTATTTCGCAGTTTTGTGTATTTGGACTTATTACATTTTGGAGTTTTCAGTTCGATGTTGTGGTGTTCGGACTTATCACCTACCCCACCCTAGAAGAAAGAGAAGACTTGGATTATATCTTACTTTTCTGATTGTGACCCACTTTTGCCATGGAGCAAATTGGATACCATGATTTAAAATTTCATGATCTTATGGGTGTAAGTGCTCTAAAACTTTAAGCAAGTGTGCCACTTATTGTTTATAAAGTCTGTGCTATCTGTATGCACTCAAAGTCTAGTATACACCTATGAGCCTATGAACCTATGCTTGAATTAGTTTTATAATACAAAGTCAATGTAGCTAATCAACAAAAAAGGTTCTGTTAATTTGATCTCATTGTATGTTTGTTGAAACTGTATTTTTTGCTTAACTTCTTTGTGTATATTCTATATTTTACATTTCATTATTACTTTTTTGTATGACTTAAATTATATTTTTATGTTCTATGAATATTTGTATGCAATTTCCTGGAGCTTTTCTCCTCGGGTCTCCACTGAAAATGGGCTTTTAGCTCAGTTGGACCAACCCGGTTAACAAATGTCAAATAAATAAATAAGCATTTACGTTAGAGAAGAATAAAGATTTTGACTGAGTCCATGTGCTCTTCTTTTATAAATGTTAATAACATTCTCATTCACAAACTGCTGTATTCAAGCAATAACAGTCTTGTGTAACTCAGCTTCCATATGCACAGCAATTAAGGGTGAAACTTCACTTCTAATGAAAAATATGTGCCAATACTAGACAGGGGTACCCCCTTGTCACTGCATATTTTTTATTTTATCCCTTGAACTATTTTGTTTTAAAATTCTTCAGAATCCTTAATTACAAAGGAAAACTTCTTCACTTTTGAATAAATAGCACTTATTCACCAATGTTATTCTTTTTTACTTTCAGAACCCACCATAAATCTATCAGTGCAGAGGATTAAAGATCTGAATTGTTAATGAGCAGTTTCCCCTTCTGTAGTCCAATGTACAGGGTTTGATTTCTTCCACCTCCGTTTTCGTACAGTATGACTCTGATCACTGGTACTAATGTGCTTATTCTCCAGTCATCTGAGTTGTCTCCATACTACTATGAGTACCCTCAGGAATCATTTCTCCCTTGTCTCACCCAGCGTCTTTATCCTATCTGCTGTGACATAATCTGAGCCTGCGGCTTTACCTGACTTCATTTTCCTTAGTGCTGTTCTTTCTTTTTCTAGGGAGGGCTCCTCCTCTTCTTTCATTGTAGGCTGTATCTGGGGCAGTACAGCTTCTGTGGAGGTTTATTCATTCAGAAGCTGCTGGAAGTACTCCTTCCATCTGCCTTTGATGTCCTGTGGACTGGTGAGCCGGTTGTTGCTGACATCCCTTATGAAGGGTGTTGACTATCTTCTTTATCTTTCTGTCTTTGCCTTGCAAACTGATATAGCTTCTTTGTGCCATCTATTGACTAGTTTCCAGAAGCTGGTAGAGTGCCTCTGCAACTCCCTTCTTAGCCTCTTTGTTAGCCAATCAGTATTCCTTTCTAGGCTTGCCTATCTTGCCTATCTCCCACTTTCTCCTGCACACCCTCTATCTTTTAATGAGTTCCGGGATTTTGCATTCTATCACCAGCTTTCCTTATATACATTTTTCCATACCTTCCTCACCTGTATATCAGTCCTAACACATGCTATTTTGAAGAGCTGCCATTCATCTTCAGCTCCACCTATTTCCTCTTCTTATAGAGCCTTGAACTGTTGTGCTTTCTCTCCATTTAACTACCAAATCTTCAGCCTGGTCTCTGTTGACCTTAGAGCCTTCTCTGGTCACTGCTTGCAGCTCTGGTCACTGCTTGCAGCTGATTGTGACAACTAGTGGTTTATGCTGTGGATGGTGGAAAGCTGATAGATTTGCTGTGGGCAGAGTTGGAATCTATTCCAAACTGATAAGTACACTTTTTGCAACTTAATTTGCACTGTGCTGTATTTATACATTCGCTTATTATTTATAGTGGTGCTGTATTGTTTCTGTCCCTTGTTGTCTCCACTGTGTTTCCAACCCACCCTACCTGTTCTTGTTTTGGTGGTAATCTTGGTGGCTTTGAAACTGCCCATCCCTCTTGTAAATTTGTATTTGGATACTCCTTCTGGGCCCATCTCATTTGCTCACTCAACTGAGTGCAGTGAGATCATATTCTGAGTTCAGGCACTGCTACTGTGTACAAAGAGAGCATTTGGGAAGGACAAACCCTGTAGTCTCTTAATTTTGCTCTGTTCCCTCCCTTAAAAAAAAAAAAAATATATATATATATATATATATATATATATATATATATATATATATGTTCTTACTGTAACTGTCTTAGTTGCTGTTCTGCGTGCAATCTGTTCAGTCGCTCTTACTCTGCACTTATTACTCCTTGTTAGTAGCCTTCTAATTTAATGCCTTCTGCACTTGTTTTTTCAGTCATTTGTTAATTTAATTGCATTTAATTAAACTGTATTTGCCGTAATATTGCTACACATGTGTGCTAGCCTGCACTGAATTTGAATTGTATATACTGCTGTTTTAGCTGCTTTTCTGTAAAATAAATAAATAAATTTAAAAAAAATCTAAACTTGTTTCCTGCCTTTCCTGTAACTAGTCTAGTCCACCAGGACAGTTTGTAAGCTCCTAAGCCCCCCAATCCTTTCTGTGTTGGAGGGAAGCCTTCTAGCTTATCAGTGGAATTGGTAAGCACAAGGTAGACTATCCACCACAGGAGGAGAGGTTTCTGGCCCAGAAACTGTAGTTTTTTGGCTGTTTGGGAAGCTTTTCCATCTCTTTCAACCTTCTGATTTAAAAGCCTGTGTTTGTGCTTGTTTCCTGCCTTTCCTGTTATTAGTCTAATCCAGGTACAGATTTGCTGTATCCAGGACTCTTTGTAAACTTCTGAGCCCCCCAAGCCTTTCTGTGTTGGAGGGAAGCCTTCCAGCTTATCAGTGGGAGTGGTAAGCATTAGGTAGCCTATCTACCACAAGAGGAGTGGTCCCTGGCCCAGAAATTGTAGCTATTGGTCATTTTGGGCAGTTTTATTCCATCTCTTTCAACTTTCTGGTTTGAAAGCCGCACTTTCACTTGTTTCCTGCCTTTCAAGTAGCTAGCCTAGTCCAGATACAGAGTTGCTGTATCCAGGATTGTTGGCAAGCTCCTGAGCCACCCCAAGCCTTTCTGTGTTGGAGGGGAAGCCTCCTAGCTTATCAGTGGGAGTGGTAAGCACTAAGTAGCCTATCTACCACAAGAGGAGTGGCTCCTGGCCCAGAACTTTTACCTTATTGGCCATTTGAGCAGTTTTTTTCCCATCTCTTTCAACTTTCTGGTTTAAAAGATGCATTTATGCTTGTTTCCCACCTTTCCTGTAACTAGTCTAGTCCAGATAGAGACTTGCTGTATCCGGGACTGTTGGTAAGTGTCTGAGCCCCCCAAGCCTTTCTGTGTTGGAGGGAAGCCTTCAATCTTATCAGTGGGAGTGGTAAGCACTAGGTAGCCTATCTTCCATTTGAAGAGTGGGTTTTGGCCCATAAATTGTAGTTTATTGGCCGTTTAGGCAGTTTTCCATCTCTTTCAACTTGCTGGCTTAAAAGCCTGCATTTGTGCTTGTTCCCCGCCTTTCTTGTAACTAGTCTAGTCCAGGTACAGATTTGCTGTATCCAGGACTCTTTGTAAGCTTCTGAGCCCCCCCAAGCCTTTCTGTGTTGGAGGGAAGCCTTCTAGCTTATCAGTGGGAGTAGTAAGCATTAGGTAGCCTATCTACCACAAGAGGAGTGGTTCCTAGCCCATAAATTGTAGCTATTGTCCATTTGGGCAGTTTTTCCTCATCTCTTTCAACTTTCTGGTTTAAAAGCCACACTTGCACTTGTTTCCCACCTTTCCTGTAACTAGCGTAGTCCAGATACAGAGTTGCTGTATCCAGGATTGTTAGCAAGCTTCTGAGCCCCGCAAGCCTTTCTGTGTTGGGGGGAAGCCTTCTAGCTTATCAGTGGGAGTGGTAAGCACTAGGTAGCCTATCTACCACAACAGGAGTGGTTCTAGCCCAGAAATTGTAGCTTATTGGCCATTTTTGCAGTTTTTCCATCTCTCTCAACTTTCTGGTTTTAAAGCCCATGTTTGCGCTTGATCCCCACCTTTCCCATAACTAGTCTAGTCAAAGTACAGATTTGCTGTATCCAGGACTGTTTGTAAGCTTCTGAGCCCCCCAAGCCTTTGTGTTGGAGTGGAGCCTTCTAGCTTATCAGTGGGATTGGTAAGTACTAGGTAGCCTGTCTACCACAAGAGGAGTGGTTCTTGGCCCAGGAATTGTAGTTTATTGATCATTTGAGAAGCTGCCCACCTCTTTCAACTTTCTGGTTTAAAAGACCACATCTCCGCTTGTTTGCCATCATTCCTGTAACTAATCTACTGGAAAGCACTAGAAAGCCTTAAACTGATACAAGCCTTCTAGCTTAAAAGAGAGTCTTTGGAGTGATTAAGTATCAGTTTTCTGTATTTTCTTACTGTACTTAACTGTTTCCCACCTAAACGCTGATTTTTCAGCATTTATTGTGATTTAAAAACTTGCTTTTTCACATATTGTACTTATTTGACGGTCTGCACTTTTAAAAAGTCATTTTTTGTTTAAATAATTTGTTTAACTTTTGTAGGCTACACACTAAAGTATGATAGCCTTTTCTGATTGCTTGTAGTCATTTAAAGCTGTTTTAAGTGTACTTTTCATTGTTTTTGCCTTATCTTTTCAAAAAAAACCCCAAAAAAACTAAAAAACAAAAACATTCCTTGTTTCCCACCCTTCTAAGCTAGTATAGTCCAGTTTTCAGACTAGTGCTGAACTCAGGGCTGTGTTACAAGTTTCTGAGTTGCCCATATCTTACTTGGATAGAGGGAAGTTTCTCTGTTCACCTGTGAGAGAGGGGAACTTTGAGCAACCATCTGTCCCTGGAGGAGTGGTTCCAGCCCAGAAGTTAGTAGTTTAAAAAAACGCGTTTGCACGGTTTTGTGTGCCAGGCAGCACCGGTTAGCTACGGTTAAATTATTCCCGGCTCCACTAAGTCTCCTCTTCAGTTTTTCCCTTGAAACTAGTCTAACTCTCAACCTAAGCACTCAAAAAGCAAGCACTAATATACCCTGACACTTGATTGCCCAGCAGGACAAGGCTCCTTATCCAACCCTCACCAACCAAGTGACTAAGCAGCTCACCCTACTATTCAGGAATGATCAAAGGACAACTTTAGGTGTACTCTCCAGTCCAGCTGGTGAACCTGGGTATCCTGAGGCAATGTTACAACTGCCTCATGTACACAGACAACCCTCCCCTCCTACCACAAAACACTAACATATGCAAGAAATGCAATTATACAGCCAAACTGGAAGCTAAGATCTCCCCACCCAAGACTGGAACAGACAGTCATGAGGAGAAGGTTAACACTTGCACCACAACTCCAGCCTCACATAGACCTACTAAACCAGCACTGGCAAAAAATACATATAAATATATTAAATCATACTTGGAGGCTCTAAATAAAAATCAGCAAAAGCATCAGAGAGCTCCTTTGCAGACACCCAAAAATCCTGCACCTCCCGTCACAAACCAGACAACGCATAAAACACAAAATTAATGTGCCGCACAATCACAACCCTTAAGGCAAAATAACATACCTAACACACTAGTAATAGGTGACTCTATAGTCAGGCACACTGACACCCCACTCACTAGGCTGGACAAGAAAAAGGTTACTGTTAGCTGCCTGTCGGAAGTCAGAATCTGCCACATAACACAAGCACTCAGGTCATTCCAGAACAAGTACAAATATGACTCTGTCACTGTTCATGTTGGTGTGAATGACCTGAGATGTACCTCCCATGGACTACATGAAAAGAGACATGGAAGAGCTCTCTGATCATGTAGCCCAGGCAGGTATGACCCTGACCCTGAGTAGCATCCTGCCCTCACTAAGAATGATACCTCAGTATAAAGAAAAAATAATCAATTTTAACAATTGGCTAAGCTTCTGGTGTCATTCAAATGGGATCCAGTGTCTGTCAGCCTGGGAACACATGCTCGACAAGCTGCATTGCTTTGCAAGAGACAGCTTGCACCTGTCACCCCTAGACTTTTGAATACTAGCCAAGGCTCTTGCTGCCCCCATAGTGCCTTTTTTAGGCAAGGCTCAAAAGTCAAACCCACCCGCATAAACAGCACAAATAAAAAAATGAGGGTTATGCTACTCAACGCCAGGAGTTTAAATCTCAAAATGCATGTGCTCGAAGCACTCCTCAGTATGGAGAACATGGACATCTGTGCAGTAACTGAAACCTGGTTCAAGGCTCCAGAGAGCACTCCATCACTACCGGGCTACAACTCATACCACACATTTCAGCCACAGAATACGGACCGAAACAAAAATGAGGGGGTGTATCCATATTTATCAAGGATACCTACACCTCCAGGTTAGTGGCGCAGCATGATACCTCTGAGATCCTCCATGTGCAACTAACATCGGGCAAACCTGCAATGCAAATTGTGGCCTGCTACAGATCACCCTCCATGACCCAGGACCACCACTCTGCTTTTCTGGAGACACTGGAAAACATGAAGGTCCTACCGAACACCCTGATATTGGGTGATTTCAATTAGCCTACCATTAACTGGGAAAACTACTTGAATACAAACTCCCAGGCTCAGTGCTTCATGGAATTTATCAACTCAAACGCCCTGGATCAGCTGGTAAACTCCTCTACCAGAGGTGAAAACATATTGGACCTGGTCATCACCAACATGGGCGACAGGTGCTCTGCATCGGAGATCAACCTGTCACTGGTTAGATCAGACCATAAACTAATCATTCTGGATGTCCACACCCCACCACCACCCCCAACCAAGGAAACCACAGTGAAAAACTTTTCTAAAGCAAACTTCACCTTACTTAAGACAGAGGTGGTAAGTTTCACAGCCCCAACGCTAAAGGATAACGCTGCCCAAGATGCAGAATCCTTTACAAATGCATTCTATGAGCACCTACAAGGATGCATCCCTAGCAAAACCAAGACTCACTCCCCTAAGAGAAGGAAACCAGTCTGGTGGACCCCTGCAATAAGCAGGTTATACAATAAAAGGAGGAAACTAGTTCTGAAAAAAGCACATCCCAAAAAGGAAAGACATCCCTGATCAGTATCAGTAAGAAACTATAGTCCCTCATAAAATCATCCAAGGCTAACTTTGAAAGAAAAATAGCCAAGGATTCGCAAGATAACCACAAAGCCTTCTTTAACTATGTCAAGAATCTAAGTGGCAACTCGCAGATATCCTCTGAGCTAGTGCAGAATAGCACAAAATATATTGAACCTACTGATATTGCCAACATCCTGGCAGATAGATTCAGTGCAAACTTCACCCCCCTCTCACGTCCAAAAGGGCCCACAACAATACCAGAAAAGTGTAGTGTTCCGGAAATCACAGAGGCACAGGTGAAAACAGTCCTTTCAAAAGCCAAAAACACAGCGTCAATGGGGCCAGATGGTGTCCCAGGATGCGTCTTGCATGAACTACAGAATGAACTAACCCCCCACCTAAACACTCTGTTCAACCTCAGCCTCTCCACAGGCTACGTGCCCATAGAATGGCACACAGCAATGGTTATTCCGCTCCACAAAGGAGGGGCCACAACTGACCCTGGTAACTATTGCCCCATAAGCCTAACTAGCCTGGATTGCAAGGCTGTGGAGCATATCATCATGGAACTCATTAACAAAGACACTGGGAATGTCCAAACACTTGACCCAACCCAGTTCAGCTTTGTTAAGAGCAGATCATGCCTACTAAACCTGGTTGACTTTTTTGAGACAGTCACCAAGGCCATAGATGAGGGAAAGGTGCTTCATGCAGCCTACCTTGACTTTGCCAAGGCATTCAACACCATTCCTCACTCAGGTATTATAGAAAAACTCACCAGCCTGAACATAAACCCCTATGTCACAAGATGGTTTGCAAACTGGCTTACAGACAGAACTCACCCGGTAAGAATAGCAGGCTTCAGGTCCGACTCTAAACCAGTCACAAGTGGTGTCCCACAAGGCTGGGTCCTGTGACCCCTACTGTTCGGCATATACTTCTCAGAAGTACGGGCAAACACAGAAAGACTATGGCTAACCAAGTTCACTGATGACTGCAAACAGGGAGCCATAATTGACTCTCCGGCTGACACGGACATCCTCCCAAAAGGCCTTACTGAGATGGACACCTGGTGTCAAAGTCATGGCCTCAAGCTAACCAAAAAAATGCATAGTCATCCCATTTGGGAAAAACAAAACACCCATGAATTACCACATAGGTGGCAGCTCCCTTAATACAGAAGAGGTAATAAGAGATCTGGGGACCCAGGTAGATAGTAATCTCTCCTTTGACAATCATATTGCCAAAGTAGTTAGGGAATCCTTCTATGTGGCCCATCTAATTACTAAAGGGTTCACATCTAGAAATAAAGAGGTTATAGTGCCCCTCTACTCATCACTCATCAGACCGATCATAGAGTACAATGCCCCATTTCGGATGTACCTCACAAGACACTTCCAACAACTGGAAAGATCATAAAATTACCTCACCAAGAGGATTACTGGCTTCAAACATATGTCCTATGCAGACCAAACTGAATAAACTCTGGCTATACTCAGTGGCATATCGCTTACTCAGAGGTGATCTCTGCCTGACTTACAAAGCCATGTCCAACTCAGAAGTGATGGACATGCTCCAACTAAAAAAATCCAAGTCACTGCGAGCCACGCGCTCTAGTGAGCTAAACCTCATGCCACAACAATAAATAGAACGTGCTGGAGGGATAGATTCCTGTCACAGAGACTCCCCATGTTTTGGAACAAAATTCCTAACTACATTAGGCAGGGCCCTTCACTAACACTCTTCAAGAGAAACCTTGACGAGTGGATGGGTAACAGAAAATACACCACTGGGATCACTTCATTGGCTCTGCTTGACAGACGCACAGTTAATTAATCAATGAGTGGTGAAAGCCAACACACTCTGGCTAGGCTTACAAATGTCCTCGGGCAGATAGCCTAGTACCTACCTATGAACCTATAAACCTATGGATGACTGCTTTACTGAGGATGACTTTGCAATCACTTATTCTACCCTATTGTCCTTTCCTTACTAGGAGGAAGATGACCTGGCCACTTTTTTTTCTGTGATCTTGAGACTGTCTCTCTTTCTGATCCATTTGTTGTTTACTATCAAGCCATTTGCCAGACAGAAGTAGGCAGTCCTCATATCTGTCTATCCCATTATACTCATTTAAGTCACCCATTATCAACAACAATTCAAGTTTTCCTGATTTATCTAGTAGGTCCTGCAACTAAATGCACTCTTTTCCTCACTGTCACAGCCCTGCTGTGGGGCACAGGTTGAGATCAGCCTCCTCCTTACCATGATATAATGTATTCCAAGCTCCATCCTGTAATTATTGAGTGTAGCAATTCTTAGCTCATGTTTGTCAGGTTGATTGGTTTTAATTCCAGATTTCGCTTAAGAGAGTTATCCCTGGTAACTCAAACTGGGAAACTGTATCTTATTGATTCAGAGCTGCTGGGTTTTATGGTGGGCACACACTGGCCATTAGGGATACATACACTCCTCCCACCATTAGCATGGGTCCCTGGCATTGACCAGAGCAGGCTGGGTTCTGAACCCACTTATCACTATCAAATTTCCATGCCCATTTGGCGGCATTAGTCAACATGACTGAATCACCTCCAGCCATATTTTACACCACTGAATAGCTAAACATCTCTAAGTCTGTGCTGCTGACCCTAGCTCTATTCTTTAATGAGCTTGAGATGGACACTCAGCATATTTTTCAGAGTGGGAGGAACCTCACAGAGAGAGGGAGAACATGCAAACTTCAACAAGGTATTGGCCAGTGGTCAGGATCAAACTTTGCTCCTTGTGGCATGGGAGGCAAAGACCTTAACCATTAAGCAAACTGGTCTCTTAACATTATGATAAATCACATTTATTTCATCTTATGTGTATTACCCTACATGTAAGTATCATCTTTCCTTCTTATTTAACTCAGTGTAGAACTCTCAAAAAATTTCAGGAAGACTATCTTCCAGTTATTGGTCATTGCTTCTAAGTAAGTCAACATTAACTCTGACTAAGAAAAAATATAGACTAAGGCATATAAAGTTTGGCAGTTTTCCAGACTTAGTTCTCAGCAATTCATGCTGCTGCATGACTATCCGATTAAAACAAAATTACTTCCGTGGACAAAACTGACTCACTTAGTTGAAATATTTTTCTGGGCAACTCCACCAATGAAGCTTTTCAAATGTTCTGGTCTTGTAAAACTATTCAGTCAATGTGGGCATTTCTGTCTGGAAAACTTAAAATTATAAATTGTTAAATGTTATTTGTGAATGGTTCAGCTTTCTTATTAGTATTTCAATACCTAATGTTTGGGTAGATAATAATATTTTAATATGTCTCATTTCTACCTCAGTGTTTTTTTTCTAAATAAAAGACTAAAAGAGATAATATTTCATTGAAGAAATTGCAATCCTTCATAAAATTCTCACATTCATCTCAGACATTTTCATAGAAGTTTTATGCTTACAAATACATTCTCATAATTATGGTGTAACAACTACGGTCCGTTATCCCAAACAGTGAATACTCATGGTGCTTCACATTTAATTTTTTCAAGTCTTTTGGGTTTCTAATACCATGAAAGGAATGGACCCCATTCTTAAGTCAAAGTATGATTAAAGTTCATGAAATTAGTATTGTTTCAATCTTTTATGTTAGCCAAAAATGCTCTTTGTAGCACCAGTAATGTGCCCAGAAGTGACTGCTTCTGCAATTCATATGACATTACATGTATCGATAGCAAATCTGAATAAGACTGCAAATTCTTTTTTATAAGACCCATTTTTCCTACTACTATTGGAACTGCCTGAGTATCCTTCTTTCACAATACACCCATTTCTGCCTGCAAATCCTGGTATTTTATGACTTTGTGGGCGTAGTAATTTCAATGATCAATGCTACTTTTGTCTTATTTTCATGAACTACGCTATCTGGTTTTTTAGCATCTATCCTTTGAACTGTTGGTAATGGGTGATCCCATGTGATGTAAACTTCATCATTTTCTATGATGCTTTGTGGCTCATGTTTCCAATGCTTCTCAGCTGCTTTGATATTGCAATGTCTGCACAATCCCCTTGTGGCTCATGTTTCCAATGCTTCTTAGCTGCTTTGATATTGCAATGTCTGCACGATTCCCAATGCAACAGTCTTGCCACATTATTATGCCTTTCAATATACAGACCTTCTAGCAATAACATGTGTGACTGTTTCTAGTTCTGTTTTACAGAACCTGCATTTGTCTGTTTCTCTCATATGTTCAGTGGACTTTGTAAACCAATGTGTGTACGTAGTCTACTATCCTGGGCTGCTAATATTAATCTTTTATCTTTTGATTTAAATTCACCTCTCCTTAACCATTTTTGCATCAGATCCTGATCGACTTAAGGTTGTTCCATGCATTTTCTGTACTTGCAACTATATTTATGACTTTTCCACATTTCTTGCATTCTCATCTGATCATTCTCCTTATATTCTTTCTTTTGTTTTTTGACACATTCAGTTGCCTGATTTTTGTCTACTTCTAGTTAGGTTTTCATTTCTGCTGACACTGATATGCTTCTTCTAAACTATGCAGGGAAACCAATGTAGATTTGCTTTCCTCATGTTTTAAAATGTTCACCATGTTTGGATCTGGTGAGGTCAGCAAAGATGTATGTAGTCCTACTTTTACAAATCTCTACATGTAAGCAATTTCGAGGAGGTCTGTACCTCCCTCAGAAATTGGAATATATAATCTTGGTGTACTCTGATTTTTATATATCATTTAATAAGTGTGAAACATTTTTCTTGTTTTCCCAGTGAACTGATCCAATACCTTTTGGGGCCAGTTAATCACCCCAAAATGTATGCTAGAACTGGAAGAGCAAATTGGTTTAGAGCTTAGACTTTGTTCCTAGATGTCAGGGCTGGTTTCAGTATTATTTTTAGTCTTCTAAAATATTCTTTACTGAATTTTGTTTGCATTTTTTCATGTTTTATCGTCGATCCTTCATCAGTTCCCACACTCCATCCTGCTCAAGTTCCTTCATATCACATTCCTGTCCCAGATTGATATTTTCTTGGTGCTGCAGTTTTCCTGCTTTAACTGTTGCTTTTGCACATTTATCAAGCCCAAATGACATTCTTATATCATCTGAGAAAGTTTTAACCATTTCCAGTTGTGCTTTCAGTTCCTCATCTAATAAACTATACCTGTTTAAATTATCCACAAAAAGAAGATCAGAAGTCTTAATGCTTTGTTGTTGCCTGGAAGCCAAATTGTAACCACGGCCTAATAATAAAAAAGAGCAGCGGTGATAAAGACTCACCCTGGAATATCCCCCTTTGAATTTGTATCCCTGGGATAGTAATTTGTCCTTTGTCATGGTTTGTCACTGTTTCATGATCATTGTAATGTAATTAATTAGTGTAGGGTGTATCTTATACATAAAGTAAGCAGGACTCATTGTTCAGATGCTTTTTTGTAATCTATCCATGCTATAGTTAGATTCTTCCTTTTTTTTAAATTCTCCATTATGACTTTATTTAACAACAAATGATACTTTGTTCCATAAGGGTTGCTTTTGTTACCCTTTTGTTCTATTGCCATAATAGAGTTTTCTTCTAAATGACAATACATTCTGTCAGCATCAGTTCCAGTATATAGCTTATACATTGTCAGAAGGCAAGTTGTTGCTCTCTAGTTTTTAGGACAGCTTGCTGGTTCACTCTTAAGGAGGAGTGCCATTTCTTTCCTTTATTAACCACGTTGGTGTCTGCTCAGAGTGCACATGTAAGTAGTTCTTACTCAGGACTAAATCCACATGATCTTTATAGATATTTCTCCAAAATGTGTCTATTTATTCTTTTTTTGGCAGTGTTTCTTTTCTTTTTGTTTTCTTTCCCAATGCTCTATAAAATTTTTGGGACATCTATGAATTGCTTATTTGTACTTTTTCTTTATATTTATCTGCATATCTTCTAAGTTTTTCTGCTGTGCTGATATCATTAGTTTATTATTTGTAAGAGTATATGATAGATCCTTTTCTGCCCTAATACTGCACATTGCTTTTATCATGTCTATCTAAGAATATTTGTTGATCTGTTCCCTCTTTTATAATCTCCTAACAGTGACACTTCTTGTCTTAATTGTTTTATAGTTTTCTCTGTTTGATACGTTCATGATGGCATTTGATTTCTTTCCTTCCTTTCCATAAATTGCCCTACATTTTTGTGGTAAGACTTTCCCCAGAATTCACAAATCCTCCGTGTAAGACTAAAGTAGTCTTACACGGAAACGCCAGTCTAAGAGTAAGACGGCAGCATGCCATGCATATTAATGAGGGCGCGCTGCCTCAATTCAAAGGCTAACATGGAGCATGCACGAGTGCAGGGGGCGTGTCGGACTGCCAAGCAGTCCAAAAATCCACGCCCCTGCAAGTCTCTCAATTGGGAAATGTCAACTGACATGAGTGAGTCCACTCAAATGTGTACATACCCAACACTACACTCCCCCACATTCTAAACCCCAGTACAATTATAAAATGTAAAATTTTTATTTATTTTTTTATTATTCCTGATATAGCTGCCCGTATTTGTGCGGGTTTGCCCATTGCTTAGCTACAGTTAGCAGTCAAGACATCGAAGAGGATAATAAGAAACTTATATGCAAATTAAGCAAAATAGCAATAACGTAGTGGTAGAACCTTCGCACAAAGAAGAGGCATTCCCGGTTCCAGTCCCACCACTCCTCTTTTTATTTTCTGTTGGAAATCTGTATATGAAAATAATTCCTAACATTTATCATTGAAATTTTAGTAAAAAGCATTGAAATGGCCTATGTAGTAGTGAACGAATTATATATATATATATATATATATATATATATATATATATATATGTATAAGAAAGTAAAATTGTTATGCATACTGATGAATGCATAAGTAATGTATCTTAAGCAATGTGAAGCACTGCTAAGCAAAGTTTACCAGTATTAAGCACATTTCAGTATAACTGATCATAGCTTAGCACTGCTTTAACTAGCACAATAGCTTTGCGTGGAGCTGCGCATCGTGCCAACTAGCGCAAACAGAACATGTTTGCGCATAGCTGCGCACCTCGCTATCTAGTGCAATGACGGGCAACGTCGAGCAATGTCAAGCAACGTACAGCAACGTAGAGCAATGTTGGGCAAAGTTGAGCAAAGTCGGCTAAACACAGCCACACCTCCTAGCCGGTCTGGCCAGTAGTAAAATAAAAGGCAATGACAGGCCTCAAACCCGGGATACTGTGCACCATAATCACAGTACTGAACCACTAAGCCATGACAGCTTTTCATATGCATGCACTTTCAACACACATACATATCAATAGAAGTTTACCCATTGCTAAGCAGGTGTGCTTTCAGCTGAGTTTCTTCAAAACCGGCCAATCACAGATAAGTGTGGGAAATGAGGCATATTTAAGCTCCATAGCTGGGAATACTTGCCATAACTGGTTGTAGCTCCCATCTGCAGTCAGCATGGCTGGTGTTGGAGAGGGCTGTCGATTTCGAGTACAACGTTGGGGCATTGAGGAGTCAAAAGTAATGGTTTGGCTCCTCTTCCATAATCATGAGGAGAGACTCCTGCAGGGCCAGTTCCAAGGCACCCAATACAAAGCAGAAGCCTGGAACCGTCTTGCTCATGATCTCACCAGTGCCACAGGCTTCCCTCGGACTGGTGAGCAGGTCAGACATCAGTACTCAGACCTGAAGAGACACAAGGAGGACCGACTGAGCCAGTGGATACAGGAGGCCCGTGGGATGGAAAATGCCCCACTACTGAGTAGGTAGCCATGGAATGAAGTATGTAAGAATTGCTATTGTAGTATATATTATGGATAGGCATGTCTCAATATCACTTCATTTACTTCACAGCTGCAGTTGTCCGTGCTGCGAATCAGCAAGCCTATGCAGATAGGCTGCTATGGCTGCGCCACCAGACAGGTTAGTAATTATTCTGCATGTATTGTTATATAAAATAAGTGAGAGAGCCTAAAAAAAAGTGTTTTAGCCCAATCATAAAGGTATAATAAGACTTGAATAACTTCTCTGCATGTACTGTTATATAAAATAAGCAAGAGAGCCTGAAAAAGAGTGTTGTAACCCATTAATAAAGGTATAATAAGTCTTGAATAATTTCACTGCATGTAGGGCTATATAAAATAAGTAAGAGTCTGAAAAAGAGTGTTGTAACCCATTAATAAAGGTATAATACGTCTTGAATAAGTCTTCTGCATGCACTGTTATATCAGATAAATGAGAGAGCCTCTAGAAAAGTGTGTTATGTAATTAATAAAGGTATAATTCCTGGAGTGTGTCCATGTCACTTTCTTTGATATGTTGTTGTACTCTTGCATTATAGAAATAGTACTGTTGTATTAAGCGCTGTCAACCCACACTTGGGTAGGCCCATATAAAGTAGATGAAGGGAGTGCCAGTAGCTGTTAAGCATATATACAGTCCTCAACTGTTGGTTCATGGCCGGCATGTACAGGTTAATCTGGAACATGAGTAGCTTGTTATTGTGTCCCCAGACATGTCAGTGTGCTGCTAGAAATGTAGGGAGCTGTTAAAATATAACTGATAATGTCACCTGAACACATCTAGATATGTAGATATATAAATATAAATATAATATATAAATACGTAGCAATAACATCTGCATTCTGGACAGTTTGTATGTCAGATACAGGTCAGGTATATAAAGAACTAGTAAAACCCATTTCACAATTTAACAGACATTGCCTAGTGTAATAATACATGTAGGGGATATATACCTGCAGTCAATAGGAATGTAGTGTAAACTATAAGTATATATAAGTTGTTAATGGAGGTATCTTTTTACACCCTACTGTAAGTGCATAAACAATGCAATTCCACACCTCAATGGGTATGTCTAATCTCAAAACATTTGTTGGGACATATGTCCTATTGGTTTATAAATATCTGCATTTACTTTGATGCATGTGCCCTGTTCAAATACCACAATCCTGGTGGCCTGTTGCCACCAATTAATCCTGCATGCTGTTGGAATGTCCACTGTTGTTCTATATATGCATGTGTTATGCTTGCTGTTCAACTGTTGGAACTCTGGTGTGTTGGGTTAATGGAAATACTACTGCATGCTGTTACAACTAATTTGGAATGCTGTTGGCTGTTACCAACCCATATTGTCATTAAATGCTCCTAAACATAGAATGTATGGGAAGGCCGGTCCCAGCAGACCCACCTATCCCACCTCAGCTGGAGATGTCACCTGGCAGCAGCAGGTCTGGTGCCCAGCCCGGGACCTCCTCCTCCATTAGGCCTGTGCCACCTTTGGGTTGAAAAACTGCAGGGGATGGGGCTCGTCCCCCCCATGCAAGTGTGGGTGTAGGAGGGCCTCCTTTCACCCTCCGAATGGTCCAGGCTGTGGTGTGTAGGGAGATCCAGCATTCTGTCACTGATCCTCTACGCCAGCTTGAGGCATGAGTGGCGCAACTCACGGGTGAGCCTGCCCCTCCTATGCAGCTCCCAGCACAGCCACCCTCTGGGCTGTGAAGGTGCAGTGGTGACTGCCCATGGGTGGGGATCTCAGTTCCACTGTCGCCATCTGTGGGCTCATGGGGTTGCGGTTTCCAAACATCCTTCCTCATCAGTGTTGTTCACCCCCCACCATGTGTCATATTCCACCCCTGTATGCGTCTTGTTTGTCCTGTCTGTTTACCTCCCCAACCTACCTCCCCAAAGATACCTACATCCCCTACCCCACATTCCACTCTCACCTGGAAAAAAAAAAAAGGGCAATCTGCTCCAAAAAAAAATTACGCCACATGCATAGCTGCCCATTTTGCACACATGTCTGCTGGACATATAAAATGTAATTTAATTGGCAGTACAACATACTTTGTTGTCCTCACCCCTCTCTCAGGGGTGGAAGGTTTCATATTTCCCTCCAAAATTATTGCATATGCACAGCTGTTGCTGTAAAAAAAAGGGCAGCTATGGTCCTTCCCTGCACCTGTCCTGCACATCCTGAGCTGTTTTCCGTACTATCTTTCCCTCTTTGTGCCCCTTTTTCACCACTGTCCTATCTCCCCATTTTCTTTTCTTTCAAAGAAATGAGCACGAGGGTTAGTGGGAGTAAGCACTTTTAAGCAGTAGTTAGTGGGTTTGCACGAGTGTGCGCTTGTGTGTGCTTAGCTAAGCATTGCTAAGCTTCCCGCAAACCCACGCAAACCCACTTACAACTGCTTAAAAGTACCTTAATCACCCTGCATGTGAGGGCCCTTGTTCTGCTCAGCAGCAAAATAAAACACCTCTGTCAGTCTCGAACCCCGGACCTTGGACACACTAGACTGCATGATGTACCACTAAGCCACAGTAGATATACAGCAGGTTGTTTCTGAAATAGATATATCATGCATCATAATGAGTGAATGTAAAGGAAAAATAGGAATGCCATAACACAAAACCTGTTCTGTGGAACTTTACCAGCAGTTGTTGTGGAATTGCATTACATGACTGTGATAAGAGAACCAGCCATTCTAGCAGTAAATAATGTTACAGCAGCACTTTACAACCCCCACACAGTATCATAGCAGGACAAACAGTGGCATATCTGATTAGGGCAGAGGTCATACATCCCAACTGTGACTACATTTCAGGGATGTCCCTGATTTTGAAACATATGTCAGCTGTGTCCCTCTGAATCCCCTGAAAAGTATTGACGTTAGGCAGAAAGGTGGAGTATTACACCTAATGAATAATCACAATATGTAGGAGTTAGACACTGCTTGTACTTCAGAAAAGTTGTAGTAATCCATATGCACTGGTTCTCCCGAAGTCTTTACTTACTGTCTCTAATATTTTGAAGGTGTACCTCACTTTTACCTACCTTTACCTCACTCTGTTCAAATATGTACCTGAGTGTTTCAGAGGCCTGGCTGAGGCAGAAACACACAGGCATATCAGCTTTTCTGCTGTTACACACCATGCAAATAGCTTTGGAAGGAATTCCACAAGCATACCCTTATGTAGGAGTACAACACTGAAATACCAAAGGATGTAGCCATGTACTAGTAGCAAATGACTGTAACAATGCCATTGTACCAGTGCTGAAAAGACCTGTGCGTTGCACAAACAGAGAATAACAGCCTAACGTCTGGCTTCCATCTCGATAGGTCCACAGTTGGGAGCTATGCAGACAGACTACTTGCCTTGCTAAACTAACAGGTACACAGCAAACCTTTAAGTCCAGCAAGATAACATTCACACAATAATACATAATGCTCTCTGTATGTCTGCATCCCCACCCAAATGTATAATATACCTGTGTGTTCAGGGTCTACCATGGATGTAGGTAGGCATACTCAGTACTGGAATTATCCAGTTTTCTTGAGCAGCCTGTGCTAATGTCAACAATAAAAAAGCACAAACTGTGCAGAAGTGAGTACATTAATATTCACAGTATAGCAGTTCACAAACAGTTCATGTGCCAAATGAATGCATCTCAATAACTACTTTTGTATGGAAGTTAATTGTATAAGTAGAAAAGAAACCACATACTCCCATGTATCTTGTGTTAGCATTTGTAGGGGTGAGTACAATTCTACACTGACAACTGTGTACTGGAAGTGGCAACATTCAGGTCTAAGTACAACATTTAAATCACTGGCTACACCTCTAGCCTCAGATATAATAACTATACCAACCTTCTGACTTAAACAACAGTGTCCACAGCAAACAAGCATGGGCCCCACTTTGGAAAGCTGAAAGGGCTATGCCTACCTGACATAGCAATTTACAGCATCTGTACATGTGCATAGAGCAAGGGACATACTGCAACTGTTTGTAAAGGGTGGTCATATATATGTTGGTGAAGGTTGTTATGTGCATATTTGTATGTAGGTTGTAGTGTGTGGCAAACAAGACAGCATACAGTGCTGCTATATGACATGTGGTAGTTAAACGCTGTGGGTGTGATTTGTTAGGTTTGCAGTGTTGCAGCCAGTGAGGCCTGCTAAAGCTACATGGGCTGAGAACACCTTCAGTGCATTTCATACAAGACTGTGCAATATTATTACATAACTGTATACCTCACATCCTTTGCATAATTGATATTCACACCATGAAAGGTGGACTGTATATGTGCCTGTATGTATATCTATATGTACACCAATGGATGTTTATATGTATGTGTATATGTATATATATATATATATATATATATATATATATATATATATATAGAGAGAGAGAGAGAGAGAGAGTCATATTTAGTGCGACAGATGCCTGGTGACAAAGCCATGACCTCAAGCTCAATGTCGAAAATGCATTGGCAACCCTTTTGGTAAAAACTCTGTACCCATGAACTACCACATAGGTGGTAGTCGACTTAACACCGAAAGTGTGATAAGAGACCATGGGACACAATGTAATCTGTCTACGTGGCACACCTCATCACAAAATGTATGTCATCCAGGGATAAAGAGGTCAGTGTTCCCCTCTACTCATCACTCACAAAACCCATTATAGAGTACAATTCCCCTTTTGGTATGTACCTCACAAGACATCTACAGCAACTGGAAAGGCCACAGACATATCTCACAAAGATTATTACTGGCCTCAAACAGATGCCCTATGCAGACCGTCTCACAAAACCACAGCTAGACTGTGTCGCATACCACCTACCCAGAGGTGACCTCTGCCTAACATACAAAGCTATGTCAAACCCAGAGCTGTTGGACATGCTCCACGTAAACAGATCACAATCCCTATGAGCTACACTCTCTAGGGACCTAAACCTTGTCACCTCAATAAACAGAACATGCTGGAGGGATAGATTCATATCTCAGAGACATCCCATACTCTGGAACAAACTACCTATCAATAGCAAACAAAGCTCCTCAGTAGCACTCATCATGAATAATCTTGATGATTGGATGGGAGATAGGAAATACGCCCTGGGAATCACCTCTGTGGCTCTGCTTGACAAAAATTACTTGGGTGTCAAAGGCCAGGGTACCATCTGGCTAGGCTTCTATAGGCCCTAGGGCTAATAGCTTATTACCTACCTATGAACCAATACACACCCACATGTACTTGTTGCAATAATTACTATGTGAGGTTGACAGAGTGTGATGGTGAATGTGTTGGTGAATGTGTCACAGTTGTGTATATGTGGGATAACTTAGTGGGAAACTGTTTCTGTCATAGTATTTTGTGTCCTAGCTCTGATCCCAGCAAAAGATGTGTATGCTATTGCTAGGCAGAAAAAGCAGTATGGCATACAGTCTGACATAGTCCCTTGGTGTTAACTGGGGTGTGCCATTGGAGGCTAAAACAGTACATGTATACTTATTGATTGGTACTGCTGGTGAATCCAAATCCTGTATGAACTGTAGTACTACCTGAAGCTGTAGGCCTAAACAGCACAGTATGGTGTATGTCCACATTGCTTGGAACCACTGTTTTGTGTGTTCCCTGTAGTCCTCACAGATTACATACCTCAGGCATAAGGTTTTGTAAGTAGTGACACACAGTACTGTATGGTACACACATAAAGCTCATCTGGGTTGCCATACCTTTGTGCCTTCTATGTATGTCTGATGTGTGTGTGTGGGTATGCCTGTAACATGCCCTCGGTCATATGTGTGTTACAGGATATAAGTGCGTATCTAGCCACCTATATTCACTAATGTTCACATATTTTAGGCAGGGGTTTGCCATCAACAACTAGTGTGGTATACTGGTAATACTGTAAATGGACTTTACAATCATTGCAATGGATGACATATTTCTTTATGCATTAGCTTGATATATACCTCCTGTGGCTAGGTGGTGCATTGTGTCGCATACAGTGTGCCATGTGCTGTTGTATAGTCTTGCATAGTGGTTTCTCTTTGTTGCTGTGCAGAACATGGTTTAATATAAAGAGCGTGACAGGCACTGTCAGGCAGTTGTGTGTTGAGCACTGATATGTGGTATTGAAAGTGTGTATCCTCTGACAGACAATAGGTTGCTATTTATGGCAGTTCAGTGATATCTGTACTGTAGAATGTTAAGTGTGCCACATGACTTGCTCACACATATTGTTTCATTGTCTTCCAGGGTTCACGGCCCACCATCGCAACCCAACTTATAGTCCTGCTGAGGATGACGTCATAACAACCAGTCTGGTTCAGCACTACACACTGCTTTTCTCAAGAACCAGCCAGGACCAGCATGAGCGGACTGCACTGTGGCAAGATGTTGTCCATAGGGTAAATGACATAGGCATGCATAACCGGACATATGAGCAAGTATGCCATCATTGCAGTGATTTACTTAGACATGTCCGGCAGCATGCGTCTGATGTCCGTAGACAACAGCTTTCCACAGGTGGTGGGGTTACCATCCACCCCCCCCCCCTCACCAGAGTGGCGGAGCTGCTCCTAAGCCTGGTGGATCCTGGCCAACAACAACAACAGTAGACATGTATCATCATAGAGGCTGGAGCCACCCAGCAAGTTCACACGAAGCATGCAGGTAACATGGCATATCTGTAGACTACTGTTACCTCTAATTGGTAGATCTTGCATATGTGAGATGTGTACTGTGTAGTTAGAAGATGTGGAGCCTGGTGTTGGGCAATATTGATAATTTGGAACATGATCTGCAGGCCTGTGACTGTCAACCGTTGTACTACTGTAAGATTGCAAACCCACAGTAGCAATGCCACAGTTGTTGCCACTGACAAACTGTCTCATATCCTTGTAGGTCCCTCTGGTGTGACAGCAAGGCAGCAGACCCATGCTGGTGAGTGTGTTCTACATTTAATATTGCAAATAAAATGTGCATGTCATAGGTGAGGTGTAGGCCATGTACACATGTAACACACCTACGCATAATTCATGCTGTGCATGTTTGCTGTGAGACTATGCACATCTCAGTAATGTGAGTTGCTGTCTCAAACACATGCAATACACAGAGCATCCCAAACAATTGTGGCTACACTGTAGTGGACATTGGATAGGCAGAGTCGATACACATGCACACAACATACACAACTTTGTCATACGCAGTACGTGTTAATATGCTACACATGGCGTATTCAGACACTCACTGTAAGGTCACACTCCAGTATCCCAAATGTCATCCACAAAGCACACATAATATACCTAAGGGGTAGAGGCCTATCATGGGGTGGTGCAACACTCTTCAACACACAACACATTCATATTAGGCAATGCTCCCTATTGGGCACCTTACAAACCCATGTAACAACTGGCTGTGAAATGGTGAATGTAGCCATGGTACTGCAGTTCAGGTACAGCATGATAGGTGCTGGTCTGGCACACATTAGTAGCCTTGAGTGACCACATGATGCTGCATGATGATGGCTCATGGTACTACACCCCATCCAGTTACAGTAACCACAGTACTACACATAGCATTCATTGCTATACACCTCAATGTTGTGTGTGTGCAAACATATGCACCTATACACAATATGCATAGCAATCACCATTAGCACAAAGTGACACATATATGTCTTGTAATGCTACTGAGTGTATAGATCGCATGACACACATTGGGTATGTGTGATGTTTAATGTTGCAGTTGTGTTGTAGCATGCCATGTCATGGCTGGCACTGGCATGTCCACAATATGTTCTACACTCACCGTAACTACTGTACAATGGCTATGTTGAGCAATGGTATTCCATCAGGTATACACGCACCACTCATCCTGTGTGTATACATAGCATGCATGAGCTAAACCTGTGTCCACAATTATCTGCTAAAGACACAGATGCTCTAATCAGTAATGGATATCTATGTGACACACAGATACACATCCAGCCATGGTATGTATACCTGTGAGTGATGGTGCACAGCACATTGAAGAGCTTGTAATACTTGCACAGCAATGTTGTGTCCATGTACACATTGCATTCCAGGGTGAGGCCAATCACTGAACAACAACACATATGCATCAAAGCCATGTATACTGTTATTAGCAAGGACTGTTTACATTCACACTGCATGCTGTTGAGCAACACACGTTCTGCATGCTGACATGTGTGATATGACCGTTTGGTTTGTGATACTGTACCCCACCATCAACCACTATTGAGTATGTTCTGGATTGCTGGTGGTGGTGTGTGTGTGTGTGTGTGTGTGTGTGTGTGTGTGTGTGTGTGTGTGTGTGTGTGTGTGTGTGTGTGTGTGTGTCTGCTTTAGTGAGGAGTGTATCTGTGTGCATGTGAGCATGTGTGCATGTGTGCATGTGTTCATGTGCGCATGTGTGCATGTGTGCATGTGTACATGTGTTCATGTGTGCATGTGCATGTGTTCATGTGTACACGTGTGCATGTGTGCATGTGTTCATGTGTGCATGTGTTCATGTGTGCATGTGTGCATGTGCTCTTGTCTTCATGTGTTCATGTGTTCATGTGTGCATGTGTTCATGTATGCATGTGTGCATGTGTTAATGTGTTCACGTGTTCATGTGTGCATGTGTGCATGTGTTCTGACATCATGTACAGGTCATAATGTGTGTTTCCTGTCTTCCTCTCACAGGTGCTGAGGTTGGGCTGGTTCACTGCAGCAGGGAACCTGATGTCACTGATACAAATAGTGATAATGAGGATAGGTGTGTTGAGGCACAGGCATGTTTGCCAGGGTCTGTCGTTGGGCCACCAATTGACAGCACACAAGTGTCCACCCCATCCATGCACACAGTCATACTGCCAATACATCCATCATCACCAATGCCCTTAGCTGAGGGACAGTGTACAGTCAGCAATAGCCAGGACAGTGTGGTATCTATGGCACATGCATCCAGACACAGCAGCCATACTCAGATGTCTGGAATGGTACCACATAGGCAGATGTCCAGGGGTTCTCATCAGAGCACTGCTGGTCATCATGCCCCTGGCAGACATGCCACAGGTCTTACAACCTCATGCATGTTCCAGGCTATCATGAAGGCACAGGCATGTATGGAACAGTACATCAGACAGGGACTAAGGGCACAGAGGGCACATAACACTGCTTTAAATGACAGCATCCATGACCTAGCAGGAGCCATCCGTAATTACACTGAGGTCACTGATAGACATTGGGGTGAGACATTAGATGTTCTCCACAATGTCATGTCCATGTGTCAGGACAGTGCGGGATGATTGAGATGTCAATGTGGACGTATGCCAGAAACATCAGCAGGTGGCAGTCACCGCGGACATCCCTCAAGTCACAGCCGCTCCCATAGTGCCAGTACCAGCCCCAGCAATGTTGGGGGTGGGCTGTCCATAGACCATCTTAGAAGACCACGTGCACATGGCTCTGGCCAGTCCCAGCAGGGACCTGGGTCCAGTGTACATATGTCTACCTCTGAGGATAGTACCTAGTCTGGCTTAGTACCTGATACTGTCAGTAGCACCCCTGCCAGGCACAGGTACCGTATCCATGGCCAGAGATGGTGATCTATAAAGCCTGGCAGGTACAGTCTGTGGCTGTCCCACAAATCCCCGTATTTGGCAGCCACATGGTGGAACTGTGTGCATGCAGACACACACACACATAAACCAGACACCTAGGGCTAACACATACCCGCACACATTACATCAACATTGGCCCATACCAGTACTCTTGGCCCTCACACATACACACACACACACACACACACACACACACACACACACACACACACACACACACACACACACACACACACACATCGATTGTATGGCTCAATGTAGGCCTCTGGCAAGCCAACAACACACCCTGTGCATATGATGAAACCTGTGCCACCTCCTGTCATCTGTAACATTGATGCAGGAACAGGCTAACATGGTGCTGATGCACAGGGTGACTTTATAGCAGTATAGCAATGTTAGCATGTTGTCAGCAGTAAAGTGTAATGATATCCTTGAAGGTGTAGCTGTGCAGGCATGATGCATTAAAGCTATGATTGTCAATGTAGTATTGTTTACCCCAGTGTTAATTCCAATAGCGTATTGTCCGCCCACGTGCCACTTGGCTGATGTGTGTAGTATTGGCAGCATGTGTTAGAGAGTGGACAGTACGTGTGGGATGTGTGCAGCACAGATTTTCAGGTGTACATTTGTGAACATGGTGGAGGTGCACTGTCTGCATGTACATGCATAGTGGACACATGGGCAGGGTGACATGCCCTGTATTACACAGTGTTAACAATCCATAGTTTCTATTGGTGGCCAGTATGCATTGTACTACACACATTTTGGAACTTGGGTACACATGTGTGTATGACATGGTTTGACACTGTGCTGTGGGTGATACTGTTACTATCTGCCATTGGTTTGCATTCTGGTAGTATACATAACCTCAACAGCCTGACCATTAACAATCATTAGATGATGTCTTGACAACTGACACACAGATGTAGGACATACAGTAACATTTGGATTCTTCAGGTACTATACTATTCCAGTAACCAGTGGTATTCACCTGCACCCATTCCTGGGACCACTCCTGCATGGCATATAGCTCTTAGGTACAAGCAAACACAGTAGGGATATGTCCATCCACGTCTGGAAATGCATACTGTGGCCTATAATGCATTCTCCAGATGACACACACATCCTCCACAAGGGTATCATACAGACAGATACCTGTTGTCAAACCCATGCTGTAAAGCTATAAGCCAACTAAAGCATAGTCATCCACCTTTACAAAACATAGTATCCCCACGTACCACATAGGTAGTAGCCCCCAACATGTTGAACAGGTACCGATGTGTACATACAGCGAAGTGTTACGTCATCTCTTCTTTGGTAATCACATTTCCAAAGGTATTTTGAAATCCCTCAGTGAATCACATAAGCAATAAGGGATCTGCATGCATATCCAGAAAGGTTGTTGTACACCTATAATGAATAGCCATCATTGACAGACTTTGCTGCGTTTGAACAGGTCTGAAATATACCTCAGGCATAAACGCTCACTCACACTGTTCAATAGAAAATGTAATGAGTGTGTGTAACACGGATGACCTAGGCCAGGGATCACTGCAGTGGCTAGGCTTGTCACAAGCATACAGATGTGACCTAAGGTCTGGAAAGTGGCAGCACACTCTGGCAAAGATAACAGATGTGTTCATGGAGAAAGCAGGGTTCCCACCTATGAAATAATTGAGGTCACATGTACGTATATGTATTTGCCACACAACTACCTGATGCGCAATGCACATACTGTTGTCATTGTGATATGTCATACAGTAGTAAAAGCAAAACCCACAACACATTGACCAACTGTGTCACACACCCGCACACACTGAGCAAGTGCAGGATTCAAACCCCTACCTAACTAGGTTATGATATTAAAGCAGTGCATATTAACACAACGTGCTATACACATTACTGGGAGCTCTTGGTGACATCATCAGACTTGACAAATATGAGTATACCACTTTTAAGGTGTTTCAGTAGTCTTTAAAAAGGTTGCTCCTCTCCAAGGAGATACACATACACACTCTCATACAGTTGTCAAGTGCAGGATTCAAACCCCTGCCTAACTACTTTATAATACTAGAGCAGAACACATTTACACGACACACTATACACATTACTGAGAGTTCTCTTTTCCACAGGTATATTTGTAGGATGGTGACATCATCAGACTAGACAAAGTGGGTTACATTAGGTGACATTAAGTGGGCTACATAGAAGGAATTTCTAAACACTTTGGCAATGTCATCATCAAAGGAGAGTTTACTATCTACCTGGGTCCTCAGGGCCATAATTACATTCTCTGTACATACTGGATTACCATCTATGTGGTAATTTGTGTGCACTTTGTTTTATCCAAAGGGGATGACTATGCATTCTTTGGCATTCTGCTTGAGGGCATTGTTTTGACACCAGATATCTGTCTCTGTAAGACCCTTCTGGAGAATGTCTGTGTCAGCCATAGAGTTGATTATGGACCACAGTTAGCAGTCATCTGCAAACTTGTTCAGCCATACTCCTCCCGTGCTTGCCTGTACCTCTGAGCAGTATCTACTGAACAGGTGGGGTCCTAGGACCAAGACCTGTGGGATGCCATTTGTGACTAGTTTAGAGTCGGACATGGCACCCGCAACTCTGAACATGTGTGACATAGCTGTTAATGTTCAAGCTGGTAAGCTTGTCCATGATACCAGAGTGGGGAATGGTGTTGAAAGGCCTTAGTGAGGTCCAGGTGGGCTGTGTGGACTAATTTCACCTCCATCTATGTCTTTGGTAACTGTTTCAAATAAGTCAACTAGGTTTAGGAGGCAGGATCTGCCTTTAACAAAGCCAAGTTGGGTAGAGTCCAGTGTCTGGAGGTCCCCACTGTCTCTGTTTATGGGTTCCATGATAATTTGCTCCATAGCTTTGCAGACCAGGCTGAGTAGGCCTATCGAGCAATGGTTTCCTGGTTCTGTTGTGGCACCCCCTTTGTGGAGCTGGATGACTGTTGCTGTATGCCATTCTTTGGGTACATAGCCTGTGGTAAGGTTGAGTCTGGACAGTGAATGTAGGTGAGGGTGTAGTTCCTTTTGGGGCTGGTGTAAGTCGCAGGCTGGGACACCATCCAGTCCCATTGATGCTGTGTTCTTAGCTTTGGAGATGGCTGTTTTTACCTGCATGTCCATGAAGTCTGGAGCTCGCATTCTCCTGGGATGGACACAGGCCCTTTTGGGGGTGATGGGAGGGGTTTGCACTGAACTTGTCCCCCGGGATGTGGGCAATGCAAGTTGGTTCAGTGTATTTTTTGCCATTTTGCAGTAGCTGACAGCATATTTAAGAGTTGCCACCTAAATGTTTGGTATAGCTAACAAAGGCTTTGTGGTTGTTATTCTTACATTCCTTGGCAATTTGTTTTTAGAAACTGGCCTTGGATTATTTTATGAGCGATCATTGTTTCTTCCTAATAATGATCAGTGATGCCTTTCCTTTTGTGAAGTTTGCTCTATCATGTGTTCGTTTCCTCCTTCTGTTGTATAGCTTATTTATGGGTGATGACCACCAGATTGGTTTCTTATTTTTGGAGGAGTGCATCTTGGTTTTATTTGGGATGTCTCGATCCATGCATCCCTGTAGATGCTCATAGAATGCACTTGTAAATGACTCGGCAGATTGTATAGCATTATCCTATAGCAAGGGGGCTTTGGAACTTTCCACTTTGGTCTTGGGAAGTGTGCAGTTTGCTTTTGAAAATGCCTTCACAGTAGTTTCCTTGACTGGGGGGGGATGTGGATGTCCAGTGTGATTACTTTATGATCTGATATTACCAGCGAGAGGTTTATCTCTGTTGTGGTACACTGGTACCCCATGTTGGTGATGATCAGGTCCAGTATGTTGTCACCTCTAGTGGGTGTGGTGACCAGCTGTTCCAGGGCGTTTGAGTTTTTAAACTCTAGGAAACATTGGGCAAAGGACGTTGTACACGAGTAATTCTCCCACTCAATGTTTGGGTAGTTGTAATCTCCTCATATAATGGTGTTTGATAGGACCTTTATATTTTCCACTGTTCTCAGGAATACTGAGTGAGGTTCCTGAAACAAGGTAGGTGATCTGTAGCAGGCTACAATCTGATAAGCAGCTTTGCTCAATGTTAGTTGCACTTGCATGGTCTCCAAGGCCTCATGCTGTGCCACTAACCTGAAGGTGTGGGTATC
The DNA here is from genome assembly GCF_019279795.1 of Protopterus annectens. Classification (NCBI taxonomy): domain Eukaryota; kingdom Metazoa; phylum Chordata; order Ceratodontiformes; family Protopteridae; genus Protopterus; species Protopterus annectens. Next base: position 460,070,087 of record NC_056725.1, on the reverse strand, counting down.
CATAAGGTAAATGGATACACCCCTTCCTTTTGTATTTCACTCTGGGTTTTGGGGCCGAAGATCAGAGGGATTGTGAGTGTTTTATGTGGAGCATGTCCAATAGCTCTGTGTTTGACATAGCTTTGTATGTTAGGCAGAGATCACCTCTGAGTAGGCGATATGCTAGAGAGTACAGCTGGAGCATTTTGAGACGGTCTATGTATGGCATGTATTTCAGGCCACTAATGCTCTTTGTGAGGTATTTCTGCAGGCTTTCCAGTTGTTGTAGATGTCTTGTGAGGTACATAGCGAAAGGGGCATTGTACTCTATTATGGATCTAGTGAGTGATGAGTAGAGGGGAATAATGTCCTCTTCTATTCTGCATGAGACACCTTTTGTGATGAGTTGTGCCACGTAGAAGGATTTCCTGACTACTGTGAGGATGTGATTATCACAGGTGTGTCCACTGTCCACCTGTGACCCAAGGTCTCTTGTCTCACTTTCAGTGTTAAGTATACTACCGCCTATGTTGTAGTTCATGGCTACAGAGTTTTTACCAAAGGGGATGACAATGCACTTATTGGTATTGAGCTTGAGGTCATGGCTTTAACACCAGGCATCTGTCTCAGTGAGGCCCTTTTGTAGGATGTCCACATCTTTAGTATTTACAATTATGGCTCCTAGTTTGCAGTCATCTGGAAATTTCATTAGCCACAGACCTTCCATGTTAAAGTTTACTTCAGGGAAGTAGATACAAAACAGGACAGGACCCATTACTGAACCCTGTGGTACTGCATTCGTCACTGGTCCAAAGTCATACTTGGAGTCTGCTACTTTCACAGTGTGTGTTCTGTCAGTGAGCCAGTTGGCAACCCATCTTGTGACATAGCAATGTATACCTAGTTTAGTGGGTTTATCTATAATTCCAGAGTGGGGGATGGTGTTGAAAGCCGTGGCAAGATCTACATAGGCTGCGCGAACCACCTTACCCTTGTCTACGGTTCTGGTGACTGCTTCAATGTCATCTATCAGTTTTAGGAGACATGATCTGCATTTTACAAACCCAACATGGTTGTGGTCCAGAGTTTGGAGATTACCAATGTCTTTTTTTATAAGTTGTATGATGATACATTCCATGGCCTTGCAAAGCAGGCTCATCAGGCTAATGGGGTGCTAGTTCCTGGGGTCTGTGGTGTCTCCACCCTTGTGTAGTGGGATAACCGTCGCTGTGCATCATTCAGCAGGCACAAAGCCTGAGGTGAGGCTATGACTGAACATGGTACATCGGTGTGGTGCCTGATCGTTCTGTAGTTTGTGTAGAACACAGCCTGGAAAGTTATCTGGTCCCATGGATGCTGTGATACTGGCTTTGGAGAGTGTTTTTTACCTGTGCAGCCATGATGACAGCAACTTTGCAGTCTTCCATTACAGAGATGTGCTCTTTCATGGGTGAGAGGGGGGTAAAGTTAGCACTGATCCTATCTGCCAGGATGTTGGCAATATCAGTTGGGTCTGTATATTTAGTGCCATTGAGCTGTAACTCAGAGCAGATCTGAGTGTTGCCATGACATGGACCTGTCTGTTGGGCAGAGATCTCCTGAATAGACAGTATGCAACAGAGTACAGATTGAGTTAAATTCAGTCTTGTTGCATGGGGCAACTGTTTGAGGCCAGTAATCCTCTTGTTGAGGTACTTCAGTGGTCTTTCCAGCTGCTGCAGGTGCTTAGTCAGATTCATCGCAAGTGTGTTGTGGTGCTCTCTGATGGGTCTGATGACTGATTAGTAGAGGGAACCTCCTTTGACCTACATGCAAAGACCTTGGCAGTTTGTGGGAACACATAGCATGATTTTCTGACCACTTTGTGAATGTGTTTCTGGAAGTACAGATGACTATCCACATGTGTCCATAGATCCCTTATTATCACCTCCATATTTAGGGTGTTTGCACCTGTGTGGTATTTGTAGCTCGAGGCCATAATTTTGACAACACATTTGTCTGACTGAGACCCTTTTTAAGGATGTCTCTGTTGTCCCAAACATCGATTATGACAACTTTTTTGCAGTCATCCACAAACTTTGCTAAACACAGCCCTCGTGTGTTTGACTGTATTTCTGAAAAGTATACACCAGACAGGAGGGGTCCCAGGACTGAGCCATGGGGGACAGCAGTTGTTACCAGCTTGAACAGGAGAACACAATTCTTACCTTGTGTGATCTATCTGTGCCCCAGTTGGCAATCCATCAGATGACATACATATTTATGCAAAGGTTGTTGATTTTGTGGATATGACATGTGTCTGGGATGCTGGAAAAGGGCTTTTCAAGGTCTATGTGGGATGTGTGTAGCTCATTTAATTGATGTATGTCCTGGGTGACTGCCTTGAAAACAGTGTAGCAGGTTTGGGGACCATGATCCGCCCCTGACCAAACAAAAATTGGTAGGGTTGGGTGTTTGTAGGCTCCCAATAGCTCTGTTTATGAGTTCCATCATGATGGAATCCATGGCCTTAGAGATCAGGCTTAATAGGCTTATAAGACAATAGTCCCCATTGTCTGTTGTGCACCAACACTTGTGGAGTGTGCCAAACGTTGCTGTAACACATTCAACAGTTTCATATCCTGTACAGAGGGTGAGGTTCAACAGACTGTTCAGGTGCAGGGTCTTTTTGTTCTGGAGTTCACTTATGACACAGCTAGGGAAACAATGTAATCCCATAGACGCCGTGTTTTCAGGTTTGGAAGGAGCTGTTTACCCATTCTATATGTGATATCTGTGCTTTCACAATCTCCAGGTATGATGATAGCGCCTTTTGTCAGTGAGAGGAGGGTATGTATGTATGAACCTGTCTGACAGGATGTTGGCAATGTCAGTCATTTACAGTTTGCACTGACTCAGGACATATATGAGTGTACATTGCTATTTATGACATAGCGGAAGGAAACGTCATGGTTCTCTATGGACTCCTTCACAGATTATTTTGCCAGAACATGGATTGGATAATGTTTGGAGTGCACATTGTTTATTCATTATACTGATTGCAGGTTTATCAATCTTCATTGGTTTTTCACTTTCTGTGAACAACTTAAGTACTTGTGGTACATAGTTTGATTATGACAGGGTTCCAATATATTATATGTGTCTGTTTTCATATAACTGTATGCACAAGGCAGGATTGGTGAATAGTGACAGGTTCCTGGGGTAAAATATATGCAACTGCCAGATATGTGTGCCCCACTGCTGTACTCAGACATGGCTTAAGTGTGTGAGCATGCCCAGTATGACCTTTTAGTATATTGTTGCCTGACATTTGCTTCATTTATTTACGTGTGTGAGCATGCCCAGTATGACCTTTCAGTATGTTGCTGACTGACATTTGCTAAATTTGTTGAAGTGTGTGAGCACGCCCAGTATGACCTTTCAGTATGTTGCTGACTGAAATTTGCTAAATTTGTTTAAGTGCGTGAGCATGCCCAGTATGGACATATATACTATATGTGTGTGAAAAACCAAGTTGGTTTTTACTTCAGGGCTCACCTTTGTGTTGTACATCGACAGAAAGCATGCTGTGCCTGCAGGGCTTCCATGAGTCACCTTGCATAGACTTATCAACATTTCTACATACAGGGAGGACAGCTATTATTTGTACATTTCTACCTGGAGCACAAATGATTGTTACTGTGGGTGTATATAGGATGAGGGGTTCACCTGACACTTATACACATTTGCTAGGCCTGCACTGCCATGTCAGGTACTCCGTTTCAGTCTGTACTGTTGCCTATCGTACTGGCTTGAGGCATACTACTGTACTACAGATCTTAGCTTCCAATTTCACGTATATTAGTTTGTGACTTCATAGCCTACCCAACCCACATCACACTGCCTGGCCTGCTGTTATCTGTCTGCATAGGCCTGGGGGGGAGGTCAGAGGGCATGATACAGCATTTGTTTGTATTTATGTTAGTCTACAATTATCCTGCTGTGTCTGTGCTAGTGAAATGCTGTCATGGTTTAGTGGTTCAGTACTGTGACTATAGAGCACAGTATCCTGAGTTCGAGCCCTGTCACTACTTTTTATTTTCCTGCTGGGCAGACCGGACTGGTTAAGGAACAGTAAAGCAGGTGTGAGCGTGTTTACCCAACTTTGCTCGACTTTGCCTGACTTTGCCCAACATTGCCCAACGTTGCCCAACATTGCCCGACGTTGCACTCATTTGCTCGGTGCGCAGCTCCGCGCAATTGTGCTTAAATATGCTAAATAGTGGTAAAATGTGTTTAGCACTGCTTTATATTGCTTAAAATAGGGCAATCATGCCTCAGGTGGTGCTGCAAGGCTGCCTATGTTGGATACACATAGTACACTCCCTATACATGTTTGAAAACAGGTAGTGTCAAGTTAGGCATCCCTTTTATTGTATGTGCGAGTCAGAGAGAGGTGTCATTTCCAGGGTTCCTACTGAGTCAGCATATGTGCTATGCATTGCCTCTTTGCCAAGGCCAAGGCATACTGGGCACGCCTCCTTCTGCCTACTGGGGCAGGCTCAGGTTGTTCCTCCTCCGAGTCACACTGTGCCTGTGCAGGCCTTGGCAATGGTGGGGGGCTGTTTGGCCCTGCCCCGTGCTGTTCCTGATGCAGCTGTTTTTGCAGGATCATATTGTGTAGCATGGCACATACCATGACAATTTGGGTACATGTAGTTGGTGAATACTGCAAGGCTCCACCAGATGTGTCCAGGCACCGGAACCGTGACTTGAGCATCCCAAACACATGCTCAATAATGTTTCTTGTTTGTGCGTGTCCCTCATTATGGAGTTCTTGTTCAGGTGTGTGTGCATTTCTGATGGGTGTCATCAGCCACGGCTCCAGTGTGTATCCAGCATCCCCCACTAGGTGACCGTCAGGGATGTCCCCATTGGCAAATCTCTGGTACAGCTGCGTCAGATGCCAGATGTGGGAATTGTGATAGCTTCCAGGGAAGCCAGCACACACATTCATTATTATGCCCTGGGCATCGCACACGACCTGGCAGTTGATGGGGGGGAAGTCCTTGCAGTTGATGTAGACCCTACCTCGCTCACCAGGTTGTGCTTTGATGTGTATGTGCGTGCAGTCTATTGCACCCACTACCTCAGGTTATTCTGCTATTTGATGGAAAAGACGCATATTGCTGGCCAATGCCTCACTGGAATTGGGGAAATATACATGCTCACCGACATGTGCTGACATGGCATCCAGGAACTGGTGCAGTACCCTGGATGCTGATGCCTGTGAAACCCCATCATATCACCAGTTGGTCTCTGGAAGGTACCTGTAGCTAGTATTCATAGGCCAACACATACCTTGGTATCCACTGGGATGGGTTCCACTCTGTTGGTTCTGTGTGTGAGGCATGGCCGGCACAGCTCAACAGTTTGCTGCAGGAGGTCTCTGTCCACTCTATAGCGCTCAACTATCTCCAGCTCACGTAGCCCCTGGTAGGTTTCCCTGGGTCTGTACACTCTTCTCCATCTCCTCACTGTGGGTTGCTCAGCAGCATTCACAACATCACCACCCTCAGCACCTTGCACATGTTGGTTTATGATAGCAATAGCAGCCCCTAACATTTTGTCTGACTTAAGCTTTTTAAGTTTTCACTCTTTGTATACAGCAGTGTTGCAGAGTTCTTGGGAAAAAAAACAGGGTAGACTGCTGTTTGCAGAGTTTAAAGTGCTGAGCTGGACTGGGCTAGTCTACTACCTGTGTAATTGGCTGATGATGATATATTTCACCTGGCAGCTCTGCTAGTTCTCCTTGGTTAACTTCCTACTACTTCTTTTCCTTCCTTTTTCCTTTTCTGTTTCCACAAGGGGCAGCACCGCGCAAACAAGCGCACACATGTGCACACGCGTGCACACGCTGTGTGCCCATTTGCAAGAAATTTCAGATATATCCACGGCATACACCTTTGGTTTCTTGTTTTCAGCTAGACAACTGTAGACACACCTCTTGCAATCCTGAGCAACTCAGGGCAAACACAAGCCACTGTGCTCCAATCAGCTTACAGTCTTTCAGACATCCCCCCTCATGATGTCACCTATCTTCTACTCTACTACTCCCCTACTCCTACACTTACACTCTAGGGACATGGCTCACATGCCAGGGAAAATTGTGATTCACTATCTTTATCCTCATTTGCATAGGATTGCCTACTAATGCTTGGTTACATCTCTCACGCTGAGCTCCCCCCCCCCCTTAGCAACCACTACTCAGTGACCATGTTGTTTTCAGCCTGCCATTCACCTGCATGGCAGAACAAGATTTTAGTGAAAATGCCCATTTGTGGCTATTTTTCACTTTTTTTCATTTTATTTAAAGCGCAAGACGCTTATGCGCATCGCGCTACGCTTAAACATCGGCGATCGGGGAAAAAAATAGATTTTAAGGATTTACGACATTTGCAAATGCCAATGGCCTTATATTTGGCCATTGGCATGCTTGCTCAACTAGATGCATCCTTTGTTTGGAGCTGTCATAGCTCCGTTTAGCTATTTGCAGAACGGTACTCCGTTACCAACGGAGTACATTTCTACAAATAACACTACTCTTCCATGGACAGGTTAGTGTTTCCTGGATCTCAAATTTACCTCATTTGCATAGCTTTCAGCAGCAAATGATGTAATCTGCATACCATAAGACTATCCGTGCAAGAGTAGCTTTAGAAGCTCTCATGCACGCCCCTGCCGGCTATTGCTGAATCGCTCGGCAGACATATTGCCTGTCTGCCGTCTTACACTACTCTTAGACTCCGTGCAAGCCTTCATGAATCCGGCCCAACATCTGTTATTAATTTAGCTGTACAGTATTATATCATGTTTACTTCTTTTATATCATATGAATTTCTGTTAATAGTCTTGATTACTGTGTTCATTTGTTTAATCAGACTTCTAACATTTCGGGTCTTAATGACTTTCTGTAATCTACATATTTCATCAGTCTTAATATGTCTATCCATCTTTATTAAATCAAGAAACTCTTTCTTTAGATGTTTTTTCTTCTAAACTAAGGGGACATTCTTTGTTCTCCATTTCCAGAGGACATTTTACAGAAAGTTCCAGAGCATCTTCCTGCACCACATTCTCTAGTTTCATCCTGTGTCATCTGTTGCTCTTTCATATGGTAGCTCACTGGTCTATCACTCCACAACATTGTGTGCATCAGAGTTGAAATAGTTTCCTGCTCCTTTCCTTGTTGTGCAACTACAACTGAACTTTTGTACTGGTTTCCTACTGAAGGCTCTAGAGTATCTTCATGTGGCAACTACCTGTTTCTCCTTAATTTGGGGTGTCATTTTTCCATCATGCTCTAACATCGCCAGAGTTGGATTTTATGCACTAAATCCTTCACTTCACAGGTAATCCATAACTTCAGTTTCTATTTCTTTAACTTTTCCATTACTAATTCTCTTTTCTACTTCCCCTTTGTTTTATGTTTTTGTATTGTGAATTTCTCCATATCCAGATGCCTTTACCAGTATTTCTCTTCAAATATTTATTTATTTATTTATTGACATTTGTTACCCAGGTTAGTCTAACTGAGCCAAGGTCCCATTTTCAGTGGAGACCCTAGGAGAAAATCTCCAGAAATAATACAAGTAATTATGATATTCAAAAAGTATTAAAGTAGGGTCACAGAAATATAGTGCAAGTCAGAACATTGTGCACAACAGTACAATGCACAGGTAAAATAACAGCTAAGTATAATTTCTAAAACTTGACAACAGCAATATATAGCATATGCCACATAATTCAAATGTTTAGAGAATATTACACTAAGGAGTACAGTATGAATACAGTTTGCTAGAGCAAGTACAAGGAGGACAAAGAGTTAATAGGGAAAAGCAGATACAATGAGAAGAGAGGAGACTAGTTCAAGTGGGAAAAGCAGATACAATGAGAAGAGAGGAGACTAGTTCAAGTGGGAAAAGCAGATACGATGAGAAGAGAGGAAACTAGTTCAAGTGGGAAAAGCAGATACAATGAGAAGAGAGGAGACTAGTTCAAGTGGGAAAAGCAGATACAATGAGAAGAGAGGAGACTAGTTCAAGTGGGAAAAGCAGATACAATGAGAAGAGAGGAGACTAGTTCAAGTGGGAAAAGCAGATACAATGAGAAGAGAGAAGACTAGTTCAAGTGGGAAAAGCAGATATGATGAGAAGAGAGGAGACTAGTTCAAGTGGGAAAAGCAGATACAATGAGAAGAGAGGAGACTTGTTCAAGTGGGAAAAGCAGATACAATGAGAAGAGAGAAGACTAGTTCAAGTGGGAAAAGCAGATACGATGAGAAGAGAGGAGACTAGTTCAAGTGGGAAAAGCAGATACAATGAGAAGAGAGGAGACTAGTTCAAGTGGGAAAAGCAGATACAATGAGAAGAGAGGAGACTAGTTCAAGTGGGAAAAGCAGATACGATGAGAAGAGAGGAGACTAGTTCAAGTGGGAAAAGCAGATACAATGAGAAGAGAGAAGACTAGTTCAAGTGGGAAAAGCAGATACAATGAGAAGAGAGGAAACTAGTTCAAGTGGGAAAAGCAGATACAATGAGAAGAGAGAAGACCAGTTCAACTGGGATAAGCAGATACAATGAGATGAGAGGAGAATAGTTCAAGTGGGAAAAGCAGATACAATGAGAAGAGACGAAACTAGTTTGAGTGGGGGTTTGACAAGGGCATGACCAAGTCTTCAGGAGAAAAAGTTTAAGTTTGTTCTTAAACAGGTATTTATGCTGAATGCTTCTTATGTTGAGAGCAAGTGAGTTCCAAATATGGGCTACAGAGTATTTGTAAAGGGTTTTACCAATGTTTTTGTTGGGTTTGTATAAATGACGACGAGGGGGGTTATAGAAGGAGACTAAATTGGAGATGGAGGGAAATATCTTTGTTGTCGCTTTTTGTATTGATAAGTTTTGCTTTCTCCTTTGCATAAATATTTTACCACATTAAATCTGTTTTTCTTTCTCATCTCCATATTTTTCCTTCAGATGTTTCCCACTCCACCTGCTTCTCCTTATTTTGGGGACTTATTGTTTCATCTTGTGACATAACCATTGTTAGACTTACACTAAATCCTTCACTTTGCAGATATTCCATAACTTTAGCTTCTATTTGTTTAACTTCTACGTTACTAATCTTCTGTTCTACATTCCCCCTTGTGATCTTACTTTTGTATTGTGAAATTTCTATATTTGGGTGCCTTTGCCTGCATTCTCTTCAAATATCTTTGGAGCTGCTTTTTTGTATTATTTAGCTTGGCTTTCTCCTTTGCATAAGTATTGTGCCATGTCAGATCTCTCTTTCTTTCCTATGTCCATGTTTCTTTTTTATACAATTCGAAAAATCTCTGGATTTTGTTCTATAATTTTCTGTACCTCCTCAGTTGCTTCCTTTTCCAAGTGTCTCAAAGTTTCTTGGTCTATATAATGTTTTTTTATGGATCTGTTGTATTAATGAACACAAATTTGCATTTGAAGCTTTTGACAGTGTTTCTTGTGCAATTATTTTTCTTTCCTCTAATTTTCCTCTTAATTTTTTTGAATATCTTCTACCCTGAAATTCTACACAATGTGAGCATTTTAATGTGTCTGCAGATCTGGTTGCATTCCCTCCAAATTACTTCTTGATAGCTCCTGTAGTTTCTTCTGCCAGAGTTTGCTGCTATTTCACTCACTTTGGCTTTGCTGATTCTCAGACTGTAATATTCCAGTTGTTCTCTCTTCAACATTATTTGTAGTTTACTATGATAGCCCTGAATATTACAAATGTTTTAACATTTTTATTTTGTTTCTCTGATTTCTGTATGTTTGTTATGGAAATTTTTATATAAATTATGATTATTGAAAGAGAAAGAGAAATGCTTTAAATGCCTCAACAAACAAGTCATATGCAAATTATTCCAGTCTGAATAGTTTGGCAGAATATGAGGAGGAATTCAAGTAGAAATGACCAGAAATGATATAGAGGAATGGTTGTTGCTGTATGAAAAGAAATTAGATGAGCCAAAACAGCATAAAAATATAAGTTGGATTCACATGTTTTAGATAATAAAAATATTTCTTTAAGTATGTGAGTTCATGCAGGAAATAGTATAATAAGAATGTATGGATTTCCCAAAATGGAAAAGTAGTTTCAGACTTGTCTGAAATGATTAATAGTTACTCTAAATCTTTTCAACCCAACTAGATGTTAACATTTCTTCTTCTGTTGTAAATTTCTTTGATGTTAATAATGAATAGATTGTCCCTCTGGCAATGAAGGAACAGGTTGCAGACATTTTATGTACTCCCCTCCAGGCCCAGATGAGATGAATAGGTTCTTGCTGAAGGTTAATAAAATGGCAGCACTGGAACCATTAACCTACTTATTCAAAAACAGTATGGTATCTGAGCATGTCCCTTGGGAAGGTGCTATTATTCCAATATATAAAGGTCAGTTTTCACGGAATGTGGATAATTTTAGGCCAATACTTCTAACAAGCATAAGTGGTAAAACCTTTGAAAGTCTTATATTAGGAATATAGATGGTATTGGAATTTCAAAGCTATTGTTATATATACCAGTGTGGCTTTACTTCTGGAAGATCTATCATTACTAATTTAATTGGATTTATGCATAAATAATAAGGGCTTTAGATGGTATTTTCCTTAGATGTACTACTGAACTACAAAGATGCAGTCAGTATCCAATCTGCAGCCCCCAACGTTGCACTGCCCCTACTCTGTATACGTTGTTAAAAACTCCTATACTCCTCTAAGAGGTAACAGAATATATAGAAACAGTTCTGTACTCTACAAAATGTGAAATGCTTTCTATCTAAGCTGCATCATTTCAAGGTGGTCCCTGGATCACCTCCAGACCCATGTTCAAAATTTCCAGATAAGCCACTGCACGTAAATATAAATACAGCTAGGAATTTGAAATATTTGTGCACATACTACACATCACATAAATTGAAAGATAGCAAGGGTTCTACAGTCTAAGCAGTAACAAAAGGAAGAACACTAGGTGAAATGAAAATGATGTGGTTATATTTGCAACAGTAACAAATTAGGTGAAATTCAGTGTGAGTAAAAGGTTTTATTATGCTGCTTTGTATGTTTTTGCTTTTACATTCACCTGGTCAGTATGAAATGATGACAATATGGCTACATGGTCATACCTATATAGTTGTAATATTTGCTAGTTTAATTGCAATGACAGGAAGTAGCTGAAAATGAACTAAATTTAACTTTTGTTGGCAGTAGTGTAATGCTTACAGGAGATGTGCCTCAAGTATTTTTCACTTTTCCATGTAAAGGGGAAGATGGCCATTCCATTGTTGACAAATATTTTGCTTTTGGTTCAGTACTGATTTACAGTTGGCTGTGCTTGTTTATTCAGTTGCAGGAGAGTGTTTATCCAGATGTAAACAAAAGTCTTGCATGAGTTACTCATAATTTAACATTGTTCTTTGCAGTTAAAAGAAAAGCTTAAATGCTACACAACGGTTCTTACTTGGAAATCTACACATCTGCAAAACAGACAATTAAAATGAGCACTTTGGTTCTGTCAGAATGAAATGTTAAAACCAGTCAGTGCTGAAGCCAAAACTTTTATTCGGTGCTATTAAGTTGTAAGCAAATAGTAAAATGGGAAGGAGCCCTCTACATGTAGAAATAACTAGTCTAAGGAATAGTAGTTTCCATCATCTGGTTCAGGGTTATTCCAAGGCTGTTCAGTCTTATGACCATTTATGCCTTAACAGTACAAACACACATGCACACACGCTCACACACATACACAAACTCACACACACACAGATGCATACACGCATGGGCCACACTTCCTTTCTCCAGGAGAATGATACCACTCAATCCCACAGTAAATTAGAGAAAACTCATCCAGTCATATAGGTTACATTTAAAAGATGATTTTATGTATTTATTTTATTTTATTTTACATTTGTTTACTGGGAAAGTCCGACTAAGTGGTGACCCATTTTCAGTGGAGGCCTGGGGAGAGAAACTCCACATAGACAGAAATACAAACAACAATACATCAAAAGTCAGATTTACGAAAGTTGTACATTTTTACATGTAACATTAGTCTATGTTATAGAAATTGCACATATTCACATACATTCAGATACTAAAAATCAAGACAAAACACTTATTATTTATGCAAAGAAAGACTCTTAACATAATATGAACCTTAAACAAAAGAGGAAGACAAATTTTGCCAACAGAGTCAATAGTGAGTTAGTTAGATAGTGAGATGCACTGCTTAACATATGGGGAAGGGTCTTTTAGAGGCTAGGAAGATGCTGTGTTATAAACCTGTCCCTCCACCATCTTTTACGTATTTGGTGACGAAGTTTAGGTCTCTGATTCTAGTGTTAGTGGACTCACTGGACTTACAGAAATACGTGAGATCCAGGATAACTGGATCTCTAATGGCATGGTAAAACAGACAAGAGCTCTCCCCTCAAAAGTTTATAAGACAGTGAATAAAGGGATAGAGCTTTCAGCCTGTCTAGATAACTCAGAGATGTGAGACATATGATCTTTTTATTTTGGCACCTTTGGGGTTTGATATGTTTATTGAGCTACAACCTGAAGGAAGAATGCTTCATTGATTGGTCTCATAAATGCCAAGTGTAAGGGAGTAATTACTTGTTTAGACCTTAATGATATTCCTTTGGCAATTAGCTGTACTAAATAAAAGGATTTCCTTACAACCATTGTCACATGATGATACAATGAGAGGGGAATTATCAACCTAAATTCCTAGGAACTGGACTACATTTTCATTTTGAAGTTTTGTTTTATCTGTACAGTGTAATGAGGGGGGAGGAAGGGTTGTCTACCAAGAGTGACACTATGGCACCTTTTAGTACTTAGAGCCCATTTTAGTAGACCAAGTGTTTGCTAGGGTGAGTTCATTCTGGAGTGTTTGGTGTCAGAGGGTGACTTAATAACAACCTCCAGTTTACAGTTATCAGCCAGAGGTGCTAGCTCTCTGCTTTCAGATCTGAGAAATAAAGGCAAAAAAGAAGAGGTTCCAGCAAAAGACCTGAGGAAAACTAATGGTCCTTTTCATACCTTCTGATGAGGTTCCTACAACTAACACTGTGTGGATTCTGTCTCTCAGCCAGTTTGCAATCCAACTAACCACATAAAGGTCAATTAAAAAAAAAAAAAACTTTTGTATGATGTTAAAATAGAGAATGGTGTTGAAGGTCTTGCCAAGGTGAAGATATGCTATCTGCATCACATGGCCCCTGTCTACAGTCTCCATAACCCTTTTGAAGACGTTTACCAAATTCAGTAGACAAGATCTAATCTTCACAAAGCCATACTGTTAGGATCAAGTCTAATAATATTCTTGATACTGTAGCTTGTGATATCAGTTATAGTAGTACATTCCATGGCTTTGCAGATAAGGCTTGTAAGACTGATAGGTCTGTAATTACCTGGGTCAGTTGTAAGCTCATCCATGCAAAAGGGATGAAACCAGTAGCTAAACTAAGGTTAAAGAGCTTAAAGAGTAGATCTGCAAGAGCTTGGTTAACACTGTTAATTAAGTAACTGGATATATTGTCATGTTCTATGGAGGAAATATTTTTGGTCTTGGTTATCACTTTCAGTAAATAATCTTTAAAGATAAGTGGGAAGTAAGGGACTGAGCTATTTCAAGGCTTTGGATGGAAGTCTTGGGGGTGAAAATGGCACTAAATTTGTTTGCAAAGATATTGGCAATGTCTTTTGGGTCAGTGTAGGAAGCATCAAGAATATATTCTGAACAATGTATACGGTATTGTTAGTTCATTTTCTAACATAGCTAAAGAAGGATTTACAATTATCTTTGACTTACTTCAGAGGCCAACCTAAGTTTATGGGTTCCTGCAGTAGGCTTAATGGCATTTTTCAGGGTTTTTTTTATTTTTTTTTTATGCTTTTTATATTTTCCTTGAAAAGAGGGGTTTTGGATCTGCTGTGTGTTTTAAGGAGTTTCTTTCCTTGTTGTGCACTTCATGTACGAAGGTGGTGGATGACCACGGTGGTTTATTTTTTTAGTTTACCCTGTTTCTTGGTTCTGATATGGACTGCTTGCTCTATGCATTTTTCTAAATAGGCATAAAATTCCTTAGTGAAGCTTGCTGCTGTATCAAGGTTGGAGGTGGTACAATCTTAACTGAATTTTCAAATTTCATCATACAGTAGGATGAAGATGGCATTTTTTTCAGTATTTAAATTCAGTGCTGTTTACTGTTGGGGCATATGGGAGTGTAAAGGAAAAAAATCACAAGTTTATGGATCGACTTCACTGGGAAGGAGATACAAAGGAGTAGTGCAAAAGGCCATCATATTTGTAATAATACTATGTCCTCAGGTAGGTTTGTTTACTAAGAGCTCATAGGAGTTTCAGTTAATAAAGTCTATAGAAATTTTGCAGCATAGCCTACACTAGAAGTATAGGTGCTCCAGTTTAATGAAAAGTAGTAAATGTCACCCAAAATAATGGAAATTTTGTTAACAGAGAGATTGTTTAGAACATGGAGGAAACTTACTTGGTCATTAGCGGACAAAAAGGTGTCCTGTAACAAATTATTAATTGAGTGACCGATAGTTCAATGAGTTCAATATGCCTCAAGGTAATATGTTCCTAACAAACATATATGGAGAATCTGGTGTCTATAGACTGAAGTCACCTCATAGCTCTGTTCTCTGCTATGCAGAGTGGGAAGCAGAAGAGCATGTTATGTTTTTGTAATTCAAAGATGAAATAAATGTGTTGTCTAACTAGAACACAGGGACATAAACTTTATCTGTTTAAACTGTTTCTATGGATCAGTGTGGATAATGCTTCAGAGAGAAAACACTTGATTAATCAAACAAGAAATGGTATTTAAAGACACTACCTTAACACCGAATCTACACTAAGCAAATCATACAACTCAAGCTCAGCAGTTCCATGCTGGATTATACACCACAGTTAACAGCAGCTGAAGCTTTAGGTTTTCATACTAGGATACCTGTAACTTTGTGCTCCCAGCTTATACAGCATAACAGGCTAAGTATTTTCAATTTAGTGCAAAATGAATTGATATGTAGCAAGGCAGATACTAACTTATATACAATACTATGTAAATATATTGTATTGTATTCCATTATACTGCATTAGGTAAGGGGCAGCCATGGTGGTGCAGTGGTCAGCATTGCCACCTTGCAGCAAGAAGTTCTCCAGTTCGATTCTTGGCTGGGGTACCTTCTGTGTGGAGTCTGCATGTCCTCCCTGTGGGTTTCCTCTGGGTGCTCCAGTTTCCTCCCACATCCCAAAAATATGCTGTAGGTGGGTTGGACACTCTAAGTTGGCCCTAGGTGTGAGTTTGTGCATGTGTGTGCCTTCTGTGGAAGGTTGGGTGCTGGGCTGGCAACTTGACATTGTAAAACTCCACTGCCAATCATGAGCGGACAGGTGATCTGCTGTGGTGACCCCTAACTGGGAAAAAGCTGAAAGAAGAAGATACTACATTAGGTACAATTAAACGTCTTTTGAAGAAATTAAACGTCACAATGCCTGTGCAGAACATATTGGATATTTAGCACACACAAACACTCATCAAAGTGATGCTATACTTAATAATAAAGGTGTGCTCACTTTTGATAATCACTAAAAGCTGTACTGACTTGATCAGTACTTTATCAGCACTTCAAATATATTACTGTCATGT